>NC_046986.1:24534315-24814315 GCF_009769545.1 Cyclopterus lumpus | reverse complement strand
GCTGCACTCTCGTCCACGGGGATGGAAATGGGCTGGAACACAGATCCAGGAGCGTCCTTCCAGCTGAGATTGTTAAAGTCTACAACATTTTTGTTCCGTAATTCCATTTGAGAAAACTGCCTATGGAGCTCTTTTACTCTCTCAAGTGTGTGCATGTGTTTGCATAACACAATTTAAAATCACTTGTGCTGAATGTGCCTCAAGTCCTGCCATCACATGGAGCCAATGGAAAGACATCCAGCTCCCCCTACTACTCGGGCCACAACAGTAGTCAGAACATGTGCAATGTTAAAGTCAGGTAGACTGGAAGCCTCCTAAAATATCTGCTTTCTGCTTCCCTCAAACCAGATAGATTTTCATTCAGCCTTTGACGGTAAAACCTCTCAGCTTCGGCAGGTTTGACCTCATTCGAAGGACTGAACTTGCTTTAGTGGGTCAAGCTTTCCGCCCTCTGTCCTTCTCTTTCTCTACTATTCTACCTCAAAAAAGAACCACACCCAAACCATGTATCCATTCATTTGACGTGAAAATGCAACTGAAATAAGAATTTAGCTGATGTGTTTTCAGTGAATAAATGATATGGAGTTTGCATGAATACATAATTTTTTTAATAATTCCATCTGCATGTAATAAGATACAGTATCAGAGTTTCACACGTTCCTATGTTCTCCCTCATTTGAGCCCACACACTGTTTTCTCCACCACAGTAAAACAAACACAGGGCTCATATTTCCTATCACGCCGTATTAGCATAATGCTATTCTCTTTGTCTTCGGCCTTTTGTTTCCTCATATTCCCCATCTTCTAATCTGCTCTGCTGCTTCTCCTGACTCGGTGGCATGCTGTGTGTGGACACAGGAAGTGTTGAGTGAGGTGCTGCCTCCACCCGCCCACCAGTCACCTCAGAGATATGACATTGTGTGAACTTACATTCAGAATATGCATACATTTAAATCCAGAGACTATTTTATATACAATACAATAATATTTCTGAGGAATTGCAGCATGTGTTCTATTTCTTTTTTCTCAGTCCCATTTTTAACAACAATTACAAAAAATGTGGTTTTAGACATTTATTACATGTATCTACTATTTTATTCATATATTCCACCAATTTTGGGAACCTAAGACTTTGGTAAACCAATTTCACATCACCAAAACAGTTTGTCCACATGAGTAAAGGTATGTTTTCACAAGACATTTGAAGAATTATAATAAATATAATAATAATAATAATAATAATAAATTGGACTTCAACTTTTCAGCTTTAGGGCCAGATTACCTGTTTACACTGTGTCTAAAGACAATGATGCTTCATTATATAGATAGCTGAGATTATGCTGATGTATAACACATGGGTATGAATCAAATGCAAGTGCCTTTTAAAAGGTGAATTTAAGAAATTAAGTAAAATCGAGAAAAAGACCTTGGACCCCAGAGGGTTAAGGTGAGGTTTAATTACAGTACTTTGATGGACTGTGGCACATGACCTGTTAGTAAAGACACATTGATAATTACTAGTAGAGGTACTAATTAAAGGTAAAACGTCTTTAAGCAGCCTCGTCGTGATGGGGTCCAAGAGAGAGACAGGAAGACGGTTTAGAAGTAGAAACCGTTGAAGACAGTTGGTCAGGGTTGATGGCCTCTTTGTTCAAAGAAAACACCGTGACCTCAAAGGTGCCCTGCTTTCCAAAAGTTTTTTTGTGGGAGAATTTCAACATCAGTCCCGACTTCAGTGATACACATAAAACATTTGGTGAGAATGTCACGTCATGTTATTTTTTAGTAAGGTAAAATGTCTGAAATTATATTTTCTTTGGAAATGGTCACTTGACATCCGTCTCCTGTGCTTAGGGTCAATAAACGAGCACCATCTGCTCCAATAAGAAGACTTTAAGAAATGCATAAATGAGTGCTTTCCAAGCTCGATAAAAAGACACAGCTGAATGCTGCGTTCAGACAGTTGAGGTCACACTCTTATAAGTACGACATACATATCCAGCCCATTTTAGAGAAGGAAGCACTCTGCATGGGCTTATAAATCAACACAGAGGCAGGTGAATGGAGAGAAAGGAAGAAAGTCTGAGGAGAGAGAGAGGCCAGAACAAAAGAGATGGGAAGAGACATGGAGAAGAGAGATGGGAGGAGACATGGAGACATGGAGAAGAGAGATGGGAGGAGACATGGAGAAGAGAGATGGGAGGAGACATGGAGACATGGAGAAGAGAGATGGGGGGGTACAGTGAGAGTGTGGAGAGGTTTCTCTCCAGACCACATGCGGCTCCTGCCAAACCCTTTTCTTTCCCGTCTCTGTTCCCTCATTGAAATCTATTTATTCTGGGAATATTTCTCTGTGAACTCTTCACTCATAACATGATGGATGAGTAAGTGATTATACGGAGTCAGCGCCGTGTACCAAAATCATTTTTCAATATCCCACATAAACAACTCAAGCAATACGTCATGATGTCTTTCCCCATTCTTCATCTTGTAATAATCATCCACACATTATGTCGTCATTGTTGTTGGCAAATAGAGAAGCCACGCAAAGAAAGTAGAATTAGAACACTAGTTTTAACAATGAACGGAGCCACGTGTGATTTATATTATATTCACATCACAGCAGAGGAGTTTCCACCCGGTGAAAACTGTTGTCTAAAGCTGCAAAAGGCATTAGCACGTTGCTGTGCAGGGTGCCGTCATCGCCCTGTCAGGACAACAGACGGCCATCTTCTATTTTAATCTACATTCATCCAACACGTCCTTCTGACTGATGAATCTTCCACAGCGCCCAGGTCGTGCTGGCTGTGTGTAAATGTCACACACACACACACACACTCAGAGTGCAAAAATAAACAGCTGTGCCAGCCTGTGCAGTCCCTTGAAATAACTTAAAGAGAGAGAGAGGCAGGAAAACTAAAGGAGAAGAGAAGCCTGTTGTTATTACTCTGCCTTGTCTCAGTTATTTCACCCACAGTCGTGTAGGGTGCAAATTGTGCGTGGCCGGAGCTGGAGGAACCACAAAACAAGCGCTCTTGTGTGAAAGATGAATCGGGCCTGAGAGCCGGCGAATTTATCTGTGCTGCTGAGCTACTGCAAGGGACGGCAGAATGAGGGGAGGAGCCAGAGAAGCTTCAATATCACAGCTTCTCTTTTGGTCATGGATGTGACGCCAATCTAAAGCTGCTATTGTTGTTGCCCTGGACAGGTTATCCATTCAATCTCATTGTGTTCACCTCACGCTGTGGCTGTGACTTTATTGATATTATTTGTGTGTTACATGTGTAAGCAATCATCCTCTCCTTTAAGATACACCCCAACTGAGAAACGTTAGTGAAGTAGAAGGAAAGGTTTCCAACACGGCTCGGAGCTCGACCAAGCTAGTGTCTCCATGAGGCTTTGAGCTCAATGCTCATCCCAGTGCACGCAAATGCGTAGAATAACTATGCTCATATGCTAATTTAGCATTGTAATTAGCAGTAAACACATACAAGTACAGTTTTGCAGGCATTGGGTCATAAACCAAATTATTCAACTACAATATTGGTCCACTTGTGGTGCAAGATAAGAAGATCAGAGGATTTACCGCAGTGATTGCAATGACTTCTGTCTGTAAGCCTGTCCATGCTCACTGCGGATGACCGCTTTATTCAGTCCTCAGAGGCCTGAAGCCCCGCCCCCACTGCCGCTTAGAGCGCTATCGCTTGTTTATTAATGTTTAATGTGTACAAATGTTACCAACTTTGACCCTGTAAAACTTTAGGTCCCCAGCAATAAACCCACCAAGTGTGAACTAGATTGGAACAATTATTCTTGAGATATATGAAGGACACACACACATACTCAGATACAGACAGATTCCTGGCTTTATATGCTTTAGATGATGGCTTTATATAGGCTTTACATGATGGGTGTTAAAAAATGACTTTAATACTAATAATTCTAATATGATGCTGATAGTTGGCAAGAGGCCATTGTGAAACAAGGATCATATCCTCCCAGAAGTACATGGCCAGAAGTAAGGGGACAAGCAAACGTTGATTACTGTTCATGTGATCCCAAAAGCATTGTTGTTTATCGACTGCAACAACAGCCTCCACTCTTGTGGGAAGGCTTTCCACCAGATGTTGGAACCTGGCTGTGAGGATTTGCTCCCTTTCAGGGTCGATAAGGGATGGCTCACAGTCCAATTCATCTCGAAGGTGTTTGGGATTTCTTCATTGACCTTTTGTGCAGAGAGGCATTGTAATGTCAAAAAAAAGGAAATAGCACACAGTATGGGGAGGCAACATGTTTTTTGAAAAATAATTGTTGTGGTTGTTTAGATTTTGTTCAACTTGAACCTAAACTAAGTAACTTGGCAGGTAGAGTTCAGAATCTAGCTTAACACCACTCTGCTATTGCAGATGGCCGACGTGGGCTTTGAACTCGTGACCTTTGAGAAACACAATAGTTTCTCCAGCCACTGCGTCACTCAACCTAGAACGCCACTCTTTTGGAGAAGTAAGAAAAGAAATCCCCGGTTTATTAACTGATACCTCCAATCCTCTGGGCCTCATCCCCTGTAATGTTTACGACATCGTGGCTGGGTTCAGGGGCCAGCTTCACAAACCTACACTGTGTACAGACATGAATCAAATTAAAGTCTGGGGTCTACCTCAGCGTGGCCTGGTCTCCTCGGATCTAGTCTTGTCTCTTCTGCTGTCCCGCGACTGTCCTTCCTGGAAAACAGGACTGATACCTACGTTCGTATGGACTGTACGAAATGAGGGGATGTGCCCTTGACTAAGAGCAGACTTGCTTGTAAAACATACCCACACAGATATGGGGAGTTTTTCCTGGTCCTGGGACAGGGATGTCTTACGTGTACAGACTTTAAAGCCCTCTGAGGGGAATTTGTAATTTGTGGTTGTGGGCTATACAAAATAAACTGAATTGAATGTCTACATTAAAAACAAACACTTTGTACACACAGAAGCCTGCAGGTACACACACGCACACACACACACACACACACAGCCTTGTCCTCCCTCATAACCTTGGGGTTTCTGTGTCTATTTGCTTCCTGATTTCTCTCAAAACTTCCACTTTACACTCACATCTGGTTTCCTTGGAGACAACACTAATAATAGCTGCTGGGGGGAAATATTGGTGGTCTATTAGACCCACTGTGATTCCTGTTGTATGCACATCTGTGGTGTCACACAACTAGAGCAATCTCGCGGCCATGCACGTCAAGGCCTCATCACGCCCGAAAAGCCCCAGGTGACTTAAATCGAAATTTATGAATGAGGCACTTCTATGAGGTTATTCATATGCTCCGGAGCCTGGCTGATTCATGACCGTGGAAATTAAACTTCCCCTTATAGTTTCTTCTTGCTTGTCTTCTTACAACAAAATATTTGTTCAATTGTGTTGTGCTTTTTTGCCGTCCAGGAATTGAAGCATCCAGAAATGGCCACATCCCTCGTCGTTAACGATAGCAATTAGCACAGCTTACTTTTTCTCTGGGTACAGTAGTGTTGGAACATGTGGTTTCTAACTCTAGGCATGTGTAGGAGTTTGTGTTTGAGTAGTTTTCCCTCGACATCCAGATGGGGTGTATATCAAAGGAAGTCATGTAGAACCAAGAAAATAAGGAGGGAAAATGCATTCCTGGTCTGCAACGAGGTGAACTCCGCCAAGCCCGGCTTGAAAGCCTCCATGCAATTTTCAGGCCCTTGTGTTTTGATTAAAAGTTGTTTACGCAAAGAAAGGCCACATTCAGTGATTCCAAGATGCCAACTGCCAGCGTGCAACAGTACGCCTTCTTGTTTAATCAGTTCGGTTGGAGCTTAAAGATGCAATTCAAGCACTGGATTCTTTTTTTGGTTCTTAACAAATTAAGGTTTGTTTCTTGTATTCTGTCTCTTTTTTAGTCCTTTCCACTGTGAAGGGAAACACGTGTCCTCTCTCGCAGTTTGTTTCCCCTTGTTGATGAGGATGAGCGGTTGATGGGGACACTGAAGGGAGACACAGATGGTAAGTTGATGGACGGGCCTGGACACACTGATGATACACTGCTCACATGTATGTGGTGTTCACAGCAATGAGTCTCGTCTTCTCAGTAGTTTCTGTTCTAACATGCTCAGTCCAGTGGATGTGAGGCACCCAGCCAGTACTCGGTCTCAGGTCAGGTCGGGATTTTTATTAAATGTAGAGTAGTCGTTCGTTGAGCCACGGAGGACCGGGCAGCAAACACTCACCACCCATGCTTTGAGTCAAGCTCCATTTTTGCACAAAACTATAAAGAATGCAGGTCTATCGCTCTGATGCTGCATCATTAACGTGCAATGCATATTCAAAATCAATGTAATTAACACAATGACAAGAACAAACTCACAACAACCAGTCACATTTATTTAAATGACAACAAGCAGGTAGAAAAACATAAAACCCAAATAACACGATTTAACCGGCCTCTTCACATTCCAGCTAAACTGTGCTTACTGAAAGATGCGTTCTGCCACACACTCCATTCAAATAGGGACCAATATTAACCTATAATAAAAACGACCTGATAGAAAAATGAACACAGTAGTAACGCTACTACAGATGTAAAAAGCAGTTCACTTAACAAAGTCCTCCTTTCTTTCTTTACAGAGGGCCCCAAAAGGTTCCAAAAGTGTTTGCGTGGCTCCAAACACCAAGAAGCTCAGTTGCAAATAAAATGCATTCCCAGCAGTACAAAAAAAACAAATGTAATGTCAAGTAAAAAAATCTTACATATCTGCTACAACATTCTGCTAGTTTGTTTCACAACCGCCATCTGAAACGGACCTTTTAAAATCTGATTGGATAAAAGCTCTACTTTAAACAAGCTGCGCTGGAAAAGGTGCAATTGAGAAATTAGCTATGAGATATTAAGCTAATGGGAAAAATAATTAGAATACATGTAGTGTATTTCAGAAAACAATATTATATTAGGGAATAGCGATAACTTTGTGGTTTTGTCAGTGTGTAGGCCGGAATAGAAGGCCTTGATGGCACTGACGGCCCACCACTTCTCCTCACCTACAAAGCCTTGATTGGTGATGCACCATCATATCTTAAGGAGCGTGTAGTACCATATTGCCCCACTAGAGAGCTGCGCTCACTAAATGCGGGGCTACTTGTGGTTCCTAGAGTCCTAAAAAGTAGGACGGGAGCCAGAACCTTCAGTTATCAAGCTCCTCTTTTATGGAACCAGCTTCCACTTTCAGTCCGGGAGGCAGACACAGTCACCTCATTCAAGAATAGACTTAAGACTTTCCTCTTTAATAGTCCTTATAGTTAGGGCTGAATCAGGTTTGCCCTGGTCCAGCCCCTTGATATGCTGCTATAGGCTTATAGGCTGCTGGGGGATGTTTTAGGATACACTGAGCACCTATCTCCTCTTCTCTCTCTCCTTATGGATGAATTTACATCTCTCCATTGCACCTTATTAACTCTGCTTCCTCCTCTGAGTCGTTGTGACTTCACGTCTCATAGGGTCCATTGGACCTGGAGGTGTCTGATGCCTGGTGAGCCGGCCTCCCACGTTGGCCCTGCTGATGCCCCGCCCCCCCTCCTCTCTACCTCCTTCTGTTTCATGGATTGGAGTTCCATTCATACATTGTCATATTCATGTAATGTGTTTATGTAACTTTGTAATGCTGTTCATTCTGTACACATGACATCTATTGCTTCTGTCCATCCGGGGAGAGGGATCCTCCTCTGTTGCTCTCCTGAAGGTTTCTTCCCTTTTTTCCCTGTCAAAGGTTATTTTCGGGGAGTTTTTCCTGATCCGATGTGAGGTCCTGGGACAGGGATGTCGTATGTGTACAGATTGTAAAACCCTCTGAGGCAAATTTGTAATTTGTGATATTGGGCTATACAAAATAAACTGAATTGAAACTGAATTGAATTGAATTACACATACTTTTATATTTATTATATTTTGCAGCTGATCCGATACAGGGCGGATGCACAAATCATATATTCATATTGCAAGATCGGGCATTTGGCCATGGCATGCCCTTGGAGGAGGTCTGCACTCTGAAGGCACTTCTAGTTCATCAGTGAGTTGTCACATATCAGATACTATCAGATGGTCATCCATCTGCCATTTGGAAACATCACAACTTAGTCCTTGTCAAGTAAGTAGTTGGTACGTTGTTCTTCTGTGGCATGCATGTCCATGGCATGCGGATGAGAGTAAAGCTACTGCATGCTAACAGTGTGTCTAGAAAGTGTGTTCTACTGTTGCAGGTGAATGGTTTATTTCAAGGAACAAACTCGCATAGTGTATGAAAACATGCATTATTTCACCTTTTTTTCTGTCTTTCTGAAAATGCTGTTAAAATTTGCGCTACATTTAGTTGAAACTAAACAGTTCTCTCAAATGTTCTTTCTTCCTTTTTCATTGTGCCTCCAGCAGAGGAAGTAACATATGAGCACTATAAATAAATATCTCCTCCAGACCCATGTTATGTATATGATTCCTGCCTCATGACGACAACCGCATTCATTACTGCTCACGTTCTCACATGCTCAGCATCAACGGGTTTAGCAGGAGAACGCTTTCAGCGGCAGTCGTTGGTTTGAAGGATGGAGCGTAGCGGGGCTCTTTGCTGTGGCTTCGGGGAAGCGGGTGCAATAGCATGGCAGGGCAGCGGTGGAAAAAGGAGGGGAGGGGCCGGCGGCTTTGGTGATAATGCAGAACGGATGCCCGGTCTGCCGCGGCGGGTCCTGCTTTCACTCTGCAGGGCAACTGATGAGCCCCAGATGGACGGCCAGCTGCTTTGGGTTTCTGAGCCCAGGCAGGTGGGCTTCCCAGAGGGGAGATGTGTGTGTTTTGAGGAGTTGGTATGCGGGTCAAAGGGGCACCTCTGTGTGAAGGTGTAGACTCAGGGCAGCATTTTCGCTCCCTTTATCCCTTCAGCACCGCTTGCTATTCCACCAGGATGAGTTTCTATTGTTTGCCAGAAGGGCTCTCAAGGTGCTCGGATCACCAGACCTTGATAAGTGAAGTCAGAGGATCCATCTGCCATGTTCGTCCATGTCCTCGCTCCCACCACCAGAGGAGTAATTAAAAGGCCACCTGATATCCTGCCTTGGTCTGACTCTCAATCTAATACCCCAAGCGTACACACACACTCCCCACATTGCGGCTCTTCCTGATAACCTCATGTGAATAAACATCTCATAGAGACGGAAACCGAAACCTGCCAAACCTCTGTCTTATTGATAGAGTATCCATATTCCTCCTGCTGGTTTTCCACACCAAGTACGTCACTGCATCCACACAGAGCCGCTTTGCAATGCATTGCTTATTCGTTTGGCCGAGAGTTTTGCTTCTTTACCTTCCCTCATTAACAGCAAGACGATCGCTCCTCAGAACCTGTGTACAGTTTGGTGGATCATCATTCGGCATCCATACAACCACAATCCACAGCTGCGTACACTGTGGATGTTCTGTCTATCCGAGAGAGACAACGAAAACAAACAGAGCTAAGAGAAAGCAAATGTGACTATCAAAGCATGGCATTGGGACATGGCAGATGTGCCTGGTGTAGCTGTGATCCTGCCCCATCAAAGAAAGTGGATACAAAGAAATACAAAAATTGAACTGCAAAGACTAACCCAGCACACAAACCTCTATCCGCAGACTAATTTTGTTTATTCAACACAAGTCAGCCCACCCATCCAGTATCTCCCCCTAGCCCCCCCCCCCTTCCTTCTGGATGAGTTTTTTCTTTTGGAACATCAAAATGCAAATTCTACCCATTTGTGAATATCAATAACATCTGGCGGGCTTCCTGAGGAGAGAGGTAGGGATGTCTCGAGGCCATGCCAGTCACAGCTAAGCCGTTATGAATAAAGATATCTCACCCAGAGAACCACTTCCTCTGCTCCTTGCACTTCTGCAGTAATTAGCGTGGAGCCCTCCTGGCTCCTCACTGAAAACAGGTCCGATCTCATTCAGTGTGGATGGGAGTGGGTAATCGGTGGGCATCATTGTCTGTTACCAATGGTTTAGGTTATGGAGGTAAAATCATGAAAGCTTGAAAAGAAGTCATTATTCAATTATCTGCTTTACTAAAGAAGATAACATAATAATTTGATCTTGCTAAATGCCAGTGAGCACATGCATCCTCATGAAGTTAACCTTTACTTTTTGTATAATTAAATGCACACAAAGAATTTGTCTGAATAATTAATGGTATGAACTATAACTTGAAATGACTGCATAAAGGCATACATAGGATTTCATTGTTGTTGGGCAGAAACCTTGTTTATTCAGAATCGTTACTTTGCAGTAAAAGAAAAACAAACTGTATTTTAAATAATTGAGTACTGCTTTGTTAAAAATGGTATTGAGTCTTGACATAAGGTCAAAAACTTACATGTGTGTATATTATCAAAAATGTACCAAAATCAAGTGTAAATGGAGTTACAAGGTTTCTGACCAGCGCATGTTTAGATACGTGTTTTTTCCTTCATTGAGTAGAACGGCCACTCAGTGGGATCACATGGCTGGAGAGTTTGTCTGTTCAGCAAACACACATCTACAATCACAATGTGACATCATCTACAATCACAATGTGACATCATCTACAATCACAATGTGACATCACAGCTGTCCCTGTCTCACCTCGGGCCTTTCCAAGCCCACCTAGAGACGGTGGTTCTGGAGAGTTAGATTTTGATCCCCCGGCCAGACTGCTGTTTAGAAGTCTTTATATATTTTGGGTTCAATATGAAACAATGGGGAACACTTACTGAGATAGAGTCAGAACAGACCTTCAGCTCTCCTGTGAGTGACGCTTCATTCACAAAGGTGGAGCTATGAGGTCTTAGAGACAGTTTGAGTATTCTATGAGTTACAAGATTTGGTCACAAGCTCTCTTTAATACTTTATTTTGGTTAAATACGTATAAATTCAACAGACAGTAATGGATGACCAATCACATTGATCTTTGAAAGAAAATGAAATGAGGTTTCCGACAGCGAAGATTTGTTCATTTCGTGTTTCCTGAGAAAAGTCCTTCATCAGTTTGGTTCTTTTTGACGTTTAAATCAAACTCGTCAAAGCTTCAGGGAGCATCACAATAAACCGAAGATACATTCAACACTTACCTAACCTGAACACATCTGGACGCCTCTGTCTCAGCTTACATCGCAGGTCAAGTGCAGTAGTTTGTTAACTTGCTCTAGATACTGGACAGCATAGACCCCATCATCAAATATAGAGCGGAAGATGATAAAAGCAAACGTCTCTCATCTGGAATCCATCCCAGCACTGCCGGGCCCCTGCCTGTTTGCCTGGCATCAATTACACATGCTTTCCCTGCTCGGTTTGAGATGAACAAATACTAAGATGCCTGGTTTCCAAGTGTCTGATTCAGAGGAACGGTAGAGACCAATGTTGGTCTTGGATTTCATCATTTTCTTTTCATTTCATATCAGAGCCTTTATGGATGCAATTTTTTAAATCTGACTGACATGTAGATTTCAGAGTTGAACAATGTCTCATTAGGCTTTACAAAATAGTGCACAGTTGCCACACTGTCAACCAGGCTAAATGATGATGAAACTAAAAACATAGATGACATTTTTAGTCACCCTAAATTTGGAGCAATAAGATACTATGCAGTTATAAGCTTAATAATCAAAGGGTTACATAACGAACAACAGTTTGTTACAGTAACCCCCCTTCAGATCCATTGGCCCTTCAGCATTGAAATCTTGGACTGTAGGTCCCTCAAATGACAGCAACAGCAACGTGTCCATCATCTCTATTTACAGAGGCAACCTCCAGTCCGTCCTCTACTGAGACATCTCACATCCAGCTGTTGTTTATATGTTTAAACGCAGTTTCCAAAAGACAATAATTCTCAAAATGTTTGCCAATGTCAACATGGCAACCCTTATTGTCTTGCCCTGGTTGTACCGCCTACTGCACAAGTCCACTATCAAGTTCTGTGTTCCCCCAGAATCTAACTAATATATCATGAGCCTATAAATCACATTAAGAGAATGCCCATGGAGGTGCAGTGACCCGTATGAGAAACCTTCATGTGATGCGATGTAACATGACCAACATGCTCCCAATGGCCCCACGCGCCACCAGTGGCAAATGATCAATTCAGCTCAAGGATCTGCAGGGAAGCTCCCAAGAGTTATTGATGATGTTTCTAATGGGTTGAAGCAAGGCTCACAATGGGGAAATGCACTTTCCTCTAGTTAAATCAACCATCCTCACATCACACATACAAGGGAGAATACAGAATGCTCAAACCGCATTTCTTTAAATATAAGAGGCTGTGCTCTCCAGTCACACGGCAATATTGGCAGGTGTTTGTGAGCATGTAACATTTAAATTAGGCGTGTACTGCATGTTCACATCTTAATGTGGCTCATATAGAATTTAGGAAGGTTCTATAAATGATTTGAAGAAATTAATGACATTTTACGAGAAACAAATAAGCCTAACAAGTGGTGTGAGACAAGTGTGAGTTATCAAATTCAGTGATATGGATTCAGTTCCGTCAGGTGGAACACGTTGTTTAGAACACCAGCGAAGGAAAATCTGAGACCAGCATTTGGCTTGACATTTAGCTGTGGATTAACTCAACATATCACGGCACGGCTCATAAAATGAATTTGCTTTCGATCAAGCGCTCTGACGCCCATATTTCAGGGTGCCGAGATAAGGTCAACTGTCACAGAGGAATGTTTGCCGGAGAGAAATTGATGCATAACAAGCCGGAAAGCTGGTTGAAGGTGGGCTTTCTGCTGCCTACGTGCTGCACCCTGACCTTTACTTTACTCAATTCAATATGGTTCACCTCATATTTGTGTTTGTGCTATTCCTCCAAATTGAGAGAAGGCCTCCTTGGTTACCATATGCCACATACTCTTTCATCTGATTTGTGTCCCTCTTGTATTTGTTGTTTTGTTCCACACACAGAATGAATCTGCTTCTTGAATCGTTTCCCCATCTGCGCCCTTCATTTTTTTTCTTTCTTTTATGACAGGGCTAGATCCTACTTGGGCTTGATTCATAATCCCCCTACCCCCCCTCCATCTTTTTTCCTCGGATTAGAGTGAATAGAGGGAGATAAAACAGTTGTGCTAGAAGCACATTTGAACTCTTGAGCTCTTTTGCCAATTAGCAGCACACAGCAACCCCAGCTGTATGTGTGTGTGTGTCCCAGACTGCATGTGTATAGCATGTGCGTTTTCACAGGTGTTTGCTTCGAGTCTCAGTGGTGCGAGCTGCATAAGGAACACATGCATGAGGTCAAATGGAGTGAAGGTGATTGGCTGACTCGACACCCAGCACAGCAGACACAGGTTGTCACAGGGTGATGGCATCAAAGAGAGGCAGCCGTTACCTGATAGGCTGGTGGTGTTTTATTTTCCTCAGAATGTAGAAGAGAACCGTATATGAGTTTATTCTTATGATGCACTAAACTCTCCGGTGCTGATTTAAAGCTAGGGTTGATATTGTACTTTTTAAACCTTTTGAATTATATTAGCTGAAATTCTATTTTCATCCCAACAGCAATCAATTAATCAAATGCTTGGACTGCAATAAGCTGGAGGGCCTACCTGCCTGTCTACCTGCCTGCCTACCTGAATGCACTCTGCCTGTTCACTCATTATGCATCACCGCAGCCTTCCAAAAGCTGCTGGCTGGACAGCTGCATGTACTAACAATATTTGTGTTTGTTTGCATAAATAATGATACGTTTGGATGGCCTGAAGGGACGGGCTGTCAGTGTTGCTGACAGTTGGAGCTAGCGCTGCTTACTTCTTGTGTTGGAGAAGGGTGGGCGACACTACACTGTGTTTTTTGATTTGACACTTTCAAAATCAATCACCTCTCGCTGGTTTTCCAGTGCTGCCGAATAGTCAGTGTTTGTAACTGGGTAGATCATGGAAGAGCACCTGGTCTTAGCCGGCTACATTAATGATCCGATGTGAGGTCAAAGGTCAGGGATGTCGTATGTGTACAGATTGTAAAGCCCTCTGAGGCAAATTTGTAATTTGTGATATTGGGCTATACAAAATAAACTGAATTGAATTAATTGGATGGGTATTGCCAATGAAATAACAACAGTTTGTCTGTGGCAGCAAGTGCACATTATGAGAAAAGCCTTTGGTGGGTTAAGAAAATGGAGAAACTCAAGACGTGCTTGCAGCTCTGTGGTTTGAGCTAAATGCTAACATTAGCATGGAAACATGCTAAAACGTGTTTCCCATGGTCATCACCTTTCTTATCATGTTGGTATACCAACAGTACAGCTGAGGCTGATGGGAATGTCATTAGTTATGCAGGTATTTTAAACCAAAGTATTAAATATAGTAAAACATTTAGATGAAAGGTCAGTGGGACACACTATTATTATAGGGAAATGTTTCAAACTTCATTCAATATTCATTGTTAAATTTAACACCATCTTTATATGGAATTAATAATGAAGTGAGTATAGTCCTCACACAAAATACTTAACTAATGCTTTGTAAGGCATAGATAGTCCTCACTTTAGATGAGGTCAAACAAAATACTTAACTAACGACTAGTACCTACCTTAATTAATCATGAATTGCAGTATTAAATGAATAATTTGACATTTCAACAAAAAAAAATTGTAATATATATTAGTTAATTTACAAATGGGGAATCCATCATTAATAAAGTATGAAAACCCAATCATGAAATGCATAATAGTAAAGCTTATTAATCAAGAATAAAACATGTATAACTGTGTTTATGAATTGTAGACTAATGTGTGTTAATGTTGAACAATGCTTTATAAATGATGAATTTAGTGTTTACTCATACTTAACTAATGCTAAATAGCGTGTAGTTATTTCAATACAAGATCATTATTAGTCTTGTGCCCATGCAACAGAGCTAAAGTCATGGCATAGTTAGCTTAGCTTAGCATAAAGAGTGAAGTCAGGGGGAAACAGCGAGCCTGGCTCCGACTGAAGAAAAACATAGTTCTACACTAAAAGCCAATGGGCATATAACTTTGCAGACTGGGTCAGGTGTTAATTATTGACAAACATTTTCATTAGATGTAAAAACTATTTAATGTAGTTTTATGCCAGGCTAGCGTGGGCCTAAGCTAACTAACCAGCTGTTGGCTGTAAGATTATGCATATTTTATGATATTCAATTCAATTCAGTTTATTTTGTATAGCCCAATATCACAAATTACCTCATTATCCTCAGATGGCTTTACAATCTGTACACATACGACATCCCTGTCCCAGGACCTCACATCGGATCAGGAAAAACTCCCCAAAAATAACCTTGATATGTCATATAGTCCCCAATGAGGTTCCTCCTAAATAGAGCCCATGTCCATTTTACACAACAAATAGACATAATGTCTCAGGGGCTAACAGTAACTACACAGTATACATACTAATCAGACCCCAAAGTGGATGCTAATGTTAGCTTTTGTAGTTTTCCCCATTCCAAAAAATTGCTGAAAGTGAGGTCCTTCTGATTTTATTTCCCAGCAGAAATATTTTGCAAGCATAAAATCTGTTTTTCTAAATTACAAACATCTGTTGTCACCACACCATTGTCTATATCTTAACAATTGTTTTATTCATGAATCCGCCAAGCTATCCTAGTTTTGCACAGAACGAGGATTATTTTTACCCCTGCTTCTAGTTTGTATGCTAAGCTATGCTAACCACATCCTGACTCCAGCTCTATACTTAAAACACAAAGAAAAAGAGAGCAAATAAGGTCCCAGAATGCTGAGCTATGTCTCTAAGGAGAGTTTTTACATTTATAGTTATGAACACAGAAAGTGTAGCATTTGCCATTTATGCAACATCCAAAGCTCTTTGAAACAATATGTCTCAGACAGTGAGAGACTGTTGCATTTAGTGTGGTATTACAAGTGAATGCCCATGAACACACACTACACACACACACACAGTAAATGCTATCCCATCATTTTATGGCACTCCATCACTATTCCTGAGCTCTTGCATTCCCGTGAATATTTGTCAGGTGTGATAAAATAGAGCAATCCTCAGGAGGTGAAGAAAGCCTGACACGGTGTGATTGCCAAATGACAAACTTTTGATGGCTCAGAGAAAAATGAAATTAACTCACTGACGGCTTGAGAGATTACTCCCTTCCATCTTCCACACAAACATCCAGACCCCTGTCTCTCACGCACCCTCTGTATCAGTGACAGCACACGTAGAGATACAGAGGTGCCATGCAGAAATACATATATAATCATTGCAATACAATCAGAATCAAAATGTGACCCTCTGAGCCCCAGTCTGAGCTAAATAAATGGATGCCATGACATTCATTTTCATGATGTCGGAAACCTGGGGGGGAGTAGCAAGTCATCAGTGCTGGCTGATTACCTGTTTGTGTGTGCATCTGTGTGTTACTGTGTTTCCGCCTCACTTTCAGCGCCTCGCCCAGATATCATCATCTCCGACTGCCTGAGAGGTTGTTTAACGTTCCCTTTTTAACCCAGCGAAAAGGCAGGTGACACGTTGGTAACACAGCGGCTTGTACTGCAAATGTCAAAAGGCTTATGAAATATGTAGGCGTTTACCAAATGCATACACACATATATACATATCAGTTACAATCACTGGCTGCAACCCAAAAACTGATTAACGCTTCACTGATGTAATAGTTTTGCAGCAGTGCGGTGCAGCTCTATGTGCTGCTGGACATATATGCAGAGCTGGTGAGATGAGACAGAAGCGGTGTAGGTTAATTATAGATAATGAGCTGCAACAAAGAGCGGTGTGAGTTATACCTCTAGCTCAGTGACCGCCAACTGTCGGCCCGTGGGCCACATGCGGCCCGACAAAGCTAACCACCAGGCCACAGAATGTTAAGAGGAGGAACAAAATGTGGGATTTAGGATGTATATATATATATATATATATATATATATATATATATATATATCTTCCCATCTTGAAGCAACCCCTAAAACAATTGCGATGGAGATAATTTTGAACATACATTTTTAAGAAAGATGTATTAACCCCAAATATGTGCTTCCAGCCCACAAGTGCTCTCACACTCACACTGGCTCCCTGTAAAATCAAGAATCACATTTAAAATTCTTCTCCTCACCTACAAAGCCTTGATTGGTGATGCACCATCATATCTTAAGGAGCTTGTAGTACCATATTGCCCCACTAGAGAGCTGCGCTCACTAAATGCGGGGCTACTTGTGGTTCCTAGAGTCCTAAAAAGTAGGATGGGAGCCAGAGACTTCAGTTATCAAGCTCCTCTTTTATGGAACCAGCTTCCACTTTCAGTCCGGGAGGCAGACACAGTCACTGACATTTTTTTTCCCAAATGCGTATTAACGTTGACTCACAATAATAAAACTTGATCTGCTCGCTAAATGCTCACAGTGACAATGCTAACATGGTAGCTCTAATGTTTAGCATAGTAACCATCTTAGTTTTGCATGTTTGCATGATAAAATGTTTCGCACTGAAACACTCAGTGTAACCTCATGGTGGATGGTGGAAAAGTGAAGAGATTAAGTAACATCATCTGGGAACCATGGACGTCTGTAACATGTCACGTGGCCACATGAACACTGCATATGCTGCCCAGTATTGTTTACACTGAATCCACACAGTTTATTTGTTATATTGCCAGAAGGGTAAAGCACATCACTCTTAGTATGTGAGCTGAATCACGCACAGTTGTTATCGAGTCATTCACACCACTTTAAAAGCCCTTTCACGACACATACAAACGCTGTTGAAGGTGCACATGCACACATACACTCACGTACGCAAATAAACCCTCAAATTCCAGCAGCTCTTTCACAAGCCTTTTTTCAGGATGATGCTCCACACTTGCTGATGTAATACAAGTGTTGCAGTTCCTCAATGCTTTAAAAGAAGCTTCTGCTGGTCCACATTAGCATCCAGTGCGTAATGTAGAACAACAGAAGGGTATGTTTAAAAATACCATTTGACTGTGTTAGGGTGTTGTTCATCAAGTCAATGACTGACCTGTATATACTGTGAGGGCAATGCTGCCGAGGGTTTTGTAGTGGCCGAGGCCCCATACACATGTGTACCTGTTTCAATGGGACTAAAGACCCACACCGAGGTCCACTGTCTGATGAAGACCATGACATGTGGCAGCAGCTCGTTGATTGACCTTTGAGTTGAGATTGTTTTGCAAGTCATACTTTTGCAATGTTCAAAATACAACTTCCATGGTTCAGAAAAATATGTGATTCAAACTTGAGTTGAAGAGATAGTGGGTAATGAATAGAGGAAACACATATCCACTAAAAGCTGCATGTGGTCTGTTAGCCACAGGTCCATCGGCGAGCGGAGAGCAGGACGATGACATTTAAATGATAACATCTTGTGCTACTTCAGTACCTCCATAATACTGGGGAACTTTTGAGAGACAGATTATAAACTATTATAATAGTCTCAATTGAAGCAACCAAGGATGATATAGACCAGGCCCCACAAACTGTGGATCCTACGTTTTCCACAATGCATCGTGTTATCATTAGGGCCTCCCTGCCTGGACAATGTCCACGTCTTTCTATGTCTGCAGTTAGTATAAATGTGTAGTGTCCAAACAGAGCTGAGACCACTCTGATGACATCACGGACCAAGGACTATGTGAGTAAACGTCTTGTGTAAAATATTGATGATTCTTTCCTAAGTGTCGCCACAGCTTTGACATTGATATCGAGGTTAATGGGTGAGTCAAGTCCAAATAAAGTTTTGAAAGTGTGAATATACACTTGAGTGACTCTGCATAGAGAGTCCATGTGGAACATGTATTGTGGATCTGTGCAGAGCTTCCTCTCATTGCTTCAGGCAGGTACCTGTTCACCAGTTAGAAAAAATATATATTCTCTCTTGGGTTCAGCGGGTACCGAAATGATTCGATTTCAGGGCATGAAATATTTGCATTTCAACCATGCTTGAACACGGACATCCACCTAATATATTCAGTCTCCACTGATCTGGGAAAGCAGCTGCTCCAAACGCAGAATATTGAGTGGTTTCACACCAAAGACTAGTCAAATAGAAAGAGTGCACAGGAGCACAGGAGCGATTTCTCTCGCCCCTCTCTCTCTCTCTCAAACTTGTTGAATGGCGCTGTGACAAAGCAGCCTGTTTGTCAGAGAGGGGAGTCGGAGTCAGGGCCATGACAAGTGTCTGCTCGGCACAGGGAGGATGACAAAGGGAGTTCAATGTGGAACAATAAATCAGTATTCTTCTCACGTGAATATCGGTTTCAGTTCATAGTTCATCTGCATCTGTAAGACAGGTGAGGGGGACTCCTATTTTACAATCTTGATAATTAATACAATTCTGGCATTTGACTCAAAATCCAGTTTTGATGAGAAGGGATTCAAATCTTTGTCAGGCCAGAGAAATGAATTCATGTGCCATTTCTTTTCTTCTTCTACAGTAATCGCTCTGCTGATTAAAAAGCCTTTCAACAAGATCATCTGGGGTGGCATTAACTCTCATTGACAAGACATTATAGCCGGAGTGAAGTGCCTCGAGGCCGGCTTTAATAAATGTTAGCTTGTCATGGTCACTCGGAGTGATAAAGATCCTCCACTTCTGCCCTGACAGCAGCACACTGCACACTGCCAGCCAACACCAGGACCAGTACTGGCTCAGTGCTCGATGACCAACACAATCAAGTCACACAAACGTTTGCCAACTGGGTTTGGTGGTCAGGCTTTTTTTGCTTTCTTTAATAAATCAGACATAGCATTTAGGGCATATCCGGAATAGTTCCAATTCATTATGGAGAGCACTGTGGAACGTAACCATTAACCATTCAGTAACCCGAACTTTAAATCCAAGTCTGAGCCCTCATACAGACCTCTATAGGTCTCTTCTAAACTCATATTGCCCCCCCCCCCCCCCCACACACACACACACTGTTTGCTGTCTCTTTCCCGTCTCTCTTTTACACAACCTGTTTATGGGGAACTGCTGCATCGTTATCCCACCTCCCCACTCTATAAAAGGTAGGGAGGGGGAACCGAGGAAGCCGCTGTCTGTGTGAGGGAGACAGGGCGAGACCGCACCCAGTGCTTCTGTAATGGCGGCATGCTCTGTAGCTATGGGCTCTTTCACTGTGTTGTCCTCTTGCTGAATGAAGTCCTCGCTGGTAGCGGATGAAAGATACGATGCTTCTCCGATTCTTCTGTCCATAGTCTACTTATTCATGTGATCAGCAAGGAAAGGATCACACTGACAGATAACTTCCAGAATGATGAGGAAAGTTACCGTGGTGCAGCGATCCAAGTAATGCATCATCTCCACAGACAGGCAGCCATCTTGCTTAGCTTAGCGCTCACAGTCGAGACGAGCGCCAATCTTTACACGGTAGAGGTGTTTCCACTCAACCACACATCAGATAGTTTTGTATTTGATGAAAGAGCATGCAGGTAAGGTTATTAATGTAGCCTGTCGGGGGTGAATATATATAATCCAGTCAAATGAACTGCGTCACCGTTTGGAGGTCAGCAGATGAAGAGTGGGAGTGTGTACTTTACCTCCCAAGCCCTCCACATCTGAGGCTGGATACCTGCTTCTTGAAGGGCCCTCGACCAATAAGGACAGAGTGAGCTTTTCCATTGCCCCCCCCCGCCCCCTCACATGCCTTATTAATTCACTGTGATTGGGAGCTGCTAGCCTCCGGTCCTGGTGGGCTGCAGCCAAACAGCTGCCTCAGGATTTGCTATCTGGCTGAACATTTTAACATTTTTGTCTGGATTCTGCATTCATTTTCAGGAGAGAGCCCATATGATTCACTAATCATACATGTAAATCAGATGCTGCAACACATATTCAAATGTTATTGTCTAGACAAGAGATTCCCCACGAGGCAGCGCGTTACTTATGCGTCCCCCAGGGGAAAAAGCAAGATAAAGAAAAAATAATAATAATAATTTGTTCCCAGGTATTTGTAATGCTAATACTATATAAACAGTATTAACTGTAACAATGACCACTAATCTTCCAGTTACATGCAGGCAGACCGCAAATGAAACAAGAAAGGCTGTTCCACACACTATACATACCAAGCAGAGAAGTTCCACTGGAAAATAACCAGTAAAAACTTGACAAAAGTTAGTGAAGAAAAGAAACAAAGAAACCTATGAACCAGACCAAGCCTCAACATTATCACATCCAGGATTCCTTAAGAAATTGTACTTGCTTGATTCTTGTTGTTCTGAGTTTGGACTCATGGTTTAATGCACTTATTGTAAGTTGCTTTGGATAAAAGCGTTAGCTAAATGACATGTAATGTAATGTCTCTTATGGAATCCTATTTAACAACTCATGAAACATCTCATCGGTGGAAGGGGGACTCTCTCCAACTCTGAGTTCACTGCACACCTCAAATCCAATTATTGACTAACATATGGGCTACATTAAGAAGAGCCAAACAGTGCAACTGCCCCAGGGTCCCGCAGGTCTGAGGTCCCCTATACTGCCTGCCTGTTGGTTCATAGAAATTTGATCAGTCACAAATCTGGTTATGAATATGCTCAATATCTCGACTGAAATGGTCAGGCCCTCAAGGCTGTACTGGGTGGACTGGGCGGGCCGAGGCAGGCAGGAAGCAGGAAGAACATCACCAGTACAACACTTCCTAGTTCCCCTCGGGCTGAATTGCAATAACTTTAGTGACCCCAAAGCGTCTCCTCTTGTGCCACCATGATAATACATTTTCACATTGTCCAATACTTTAGTTTATCACCACATACCCAAATAACTAAGCACACTATCAGCCTCAGCGGTCCTGTGCGGTTTTAGCTCTTTTGCAAATGTTAAGAGGGTAAACAGTATATCTGTGAGCCTTTAGCACCACTGAATGCAGCCTCACAGAGACCCTTCGGCTGCATTCACAGCAACCCGGAGCGGCTTGTTGTGTCACGTATCACCACGGACCACTCAACGCAGAGCAGCCTCTTGGTTCCCATGGCAGGTACAGGCAGGTTATATTTCACTTGCTCTTGCATTAGGACATTTACAGACAACCTGCCTGGACATGACAACGTCTATGTTACCATAGCAACAAGCTGCATGTACTTAGTTAAATAACACATTCATTAGCATTTACTCAGAAGTGCTGCTAGTTGTAGGAGCAGTTCCATCTATTAGGAGCTGACACGTTGATTGGAGAAGACCATGGGTCTAATAAGTGGATCTCAAAGCCTTCAATTGTATCTGATGGATGTGAACCAATAGAGACACTGACATTGTGGTTGTTTCTGATGGGTTCATTAACACTGATGAGCCAGCCAGCAATCACATTTCAAGAATATAAGTTACAGCAATTTGCTGATCAATTTGAAGTGTGTTCAGTGGACATTTGGTGACAGATGAGGTGCACTGCTGGCCCTTGTGTTATCGAGAAAAATATATCACACTTGTGTGCTTAGGATCTTTTCATGATCATCTGCATCTGACACTAATAATGATAACACTGATTGATATCATTATTATTGCCTGTACACTGAGTTCAGACATCTGGCATACAGTGAGATTTCCATGCATGCTAATGTTACTATTTTCCAAAAGATGGGGTGCACTTATCTAATGCAGCAGGCAACTGCACAGTATTTTATAATAGTACTTGTGAGGAGCTTCTGTGCTCCAAATTCAATTCAATTCAATTCAGTTTATTTTGTATAGCCCAATATCACAAATTACAAATTTGCCTCAGAGGGCTTTACAATCTGTACACAACTCATGCTGCTTGTTGATGGGCTGAGACCCACTCACACTTTATTTTCTCTTTACCTGCTGACTTTGTGTACAGGGTCTGCACTTTTATTTTTTATTTTCTTTAAGTACACATGACTCTCAAGACCTTTGTAATACCTCTAAAATTAGAAAACTAATAACATTACTGCCTGCCTGACCGCTGCAAAAGAAAAACTGAATTGAAATTACTACAATACTCAGTGCACAATAGCTAACATACCAACAGTCTCATTAATACAACTACAACTGTATGGGGGCAGACCCAGTGCAATGGAAAACAAAGTCTCCATTCACTTCTCATCAAATAAACTAAACAGTGCACAACAGAGAGAAATTGAGTGAAAACAAGTGACACAATAGAAACAACCTGCGGCGTCCGGAGGAGTAAAGAACTTCTTTTTCTTTGTTTAACATCAGCTTTAAAATGTGGATCGAAATATGGAAGATGAGATGAGGCCCAGGTGGGGCTTAAATGCAGCGCCCGCAGCACGGCAGCAGCTGCCAACCGGACGCAGCCCGACACGGGTAGAGGCCCAAATGTAAGTCCTCCCTCCTACAGTTCCAGACATTATTTAGACCTTGATTATATGAAAAACAAACTGTTTAAGGATCCGCAGGGACCCTGGTGTGGTTTCTGCTAGCAGTACTGCTACTAGCTGCAATTGACCTAGCTGATGGATGGCGAGCAACATGAAGAGAAAACCGGCCTTTCTCCTTCAGCGGTGCAGAAATAACCAGCATCACGTGTTGCTTGATGATGCTTCACATGTCTTCAGTTGCCCGGGCACAACAGCAGGCGATTGAGAGTATGCATCGCCATAACTCAATGGTGTTAATGTATAATCACACATGCAGGTGTTCCTTTTGTCCTGTCTCCCCGTTTTGTTCCCAAGTCAGCTCAACATGATAAAACACTGCATCTGGCAGAGATAAACCCAGCGGGGAATGATTCAACCTCGTAGTCACGACCATGCCTCCATGTTTTTCAAATCCCTTCTGAGTGTTTTTTTCCTTTCTTTCACATCCTGGCAAAGAGCATCTCAATATTTCAAGTAAAAAGCTTGAACGGGGCCCAGCAGAGAGAAGCCTAACCTTTATTCAGACGCAGGTTGGAATTGTCTTAGAAAGTTGGCGCCCATATTCCTCACCTGCAACACAAAGCTGCAGCAACTCTCAGAACAAAGAGCCCCCCCCCCACCCCACCCCCCTCAGAAGTGTGATACAGTGGCAATAAAGTCAACAGGGGACCTGAGATTTTTCTCTCCAACCACAACAGAAGCGAGAGGGCTGATTGATGCTTTCAGGTTCAATGTTAGCGGTTTCAGATCGCAGGTGTTTTAGGTTTTCTTCTTGTTTTCTTTCCTCTGGTTTTCCGCATGCTGAAGTGTTATTCAGATTGGATGGCGTCGTGAAAACAACCGAGTACTGATCTCAACCTTGTTTCCAAGACGAAAACAATCACCTAGTGTGTGCTGTTGCCATGGCATTTATAGTCTCACAGAAATTAGTTTTCGTTTGTTTATTTGCTCGCATAATAAGCCTTCATCTTGTTATATATAAAATAAAGATTGGAAACAGAGACTGTCTGAATAAAATAAAAAGTGCACTTTTATTACTATTCTGCTCTCGCTTAAGTTAGCTTAGCAGATAGCTAACAGCAGATCCATGAAATAAAGACCCAGGAATCCGGAGTAGGGTGTAGGGTTTTTAGTGTGAATCCTGATTTTGTAAAACTGTAGAAACATAACATAACATGACATGACCTTACTGTCCACATACATATACATGAATATAAATTATGATTAGCATAACGCCATTATGCCAGAAATTACTAGTGTCTATTAACATGAACCCCCTGACTAGTTAAGAGTCTCAGCTAATTTTAACATGGATGTCAATGATGAAATGCTAATCCCGATTAGCATCTATTGCTACACCACAAAGATTATACTATAGCAGTAAATACACAGATAATATATCGTAGTAGATATGTACATGCTACATACATAAATACTTACAGACTTAGAACTTCAAAGGCTACCAAGCAGTAGAGGGGAAACGCAGCTGCAGCATGTCCTTTCAGTAGAATCAGAAACAAAAGGAACCAAGAGAGGAGGGATGAATTCTAGTACAAAAATGCAATTGCATTCTACGCCACTTGGCGTCTCTAATGCAACACATGAAAATGTAGGGCAGAACACCAGCATTTTACTATGTATATATTGTGTAAAGTCTTCATCGGTATAATTTCATTTTGTGAAAATTCATATAGGACTATAATTCCAATTTCTGCCACAAGGGTCATAGCTTCTCTAATAAGACAGCAAGTTCTTGTGGCGGGACAAGAAAACGAACTGTCGCCTGTGTCCTTACATCCCTGGTGCGTCAGTAGCAGCTCCATCACACATTGTGTGCAGGTTGGAAGGCCGTCAGCTGTAGTCAGAATACCTGAGGCAGTGTGAGCTAGCTTGGTGAGCTGCTTTTTACTGTCTCCGCATTGATTTTCAGAATCCGGCAAGATTATAATATGTTACAATCTGTTTGGTGAAGTGTGTCAAACAATGTGTTCATTTCTAGTGTTTATTTTAAGTATGTTGGTACAATGCTAACTTTGCTAGCTTTTTACATGGGATTTCCCCTTAGTGCCCTGTTAGTCGACCTAGCTGGTAGCCTGTTTGCATTTATCCCCCTGTTGTTGTTTTTTTGGGGGAGTTTTTCCTGATGTGAGGTCAAAGGTCAGGGATGTCGTATGTGTACAGATTGTAAAGCCCTCTGAGGCAAATTTGTAATTTGTGATATTGGGCTATACAAAACAAACTGAATTGAAATTGAATTGAATTGAAAATTGAATGTTTCTTTATTGCTAATATTTGTTTCATAACTTAGTCAGAATACCACGTGCTAAACACACTACCTGGCGACAGTCTTATTATATATCATTATATATTATATATATATATATATATATATATATATATATATATATATATTATATTTATGAGGCAAAGAATAATCCTACTACGAAAATTGCAAACTGAAATCCAAAAGTATTGATCAATATTCTTCTTTTTTTATTGGCAAAAAATACATCATGTCCCTCTTCCAAGCTATTCAAAGCCTCATAAAAGCTCCTTTTACATGATTAGCAAATTAAATCTAATTCTTCTTTATCTGCTCCAGACAACCTCCTCACTCTGCTGAGTCAAACAGGGAGAGTCACCACATATTTTAGCACATCAGTCTGTAACAAACCAATTTCTCCTGCTTCTGTGGAAATTAATGCAGGGCATAACTCACCCCGATGGCATCCTGCCTCCCTGGGATTGACTAATGGCTTTTTCCTTGAATCCTGAATCAAAGGAAACAAACTAGAGATGGCCCTTTGCCAACCATACAGAAGCCACATGTTTGTCCTCACATTGTGTGACTCCCACTCCTTTCTAAAGCTGATTTGTTGTTGGCGGTATATTTCATCCACAGTGGTTGACTTGACATTCCAGAGACAGACACAGACAAACATAACGTCATTAAGTCAGAAGAAGAAGGCAGACAGGTCCTCATTTAATGACAAATGCTCATCTTAAACGCTGAAGAGTAGATGCCGACTTTTCATGGTTTTCCTCATCAGAGCGGTTCCTGAGTCGTGTTCATCCAAAAAAAAGTATGCAATTTTCCTCTCAACGATATGCACGCCATTATCATAATTTTATTTGTGTAATAATTGCTTGGCAAAGATGCAGGACTGATTAACAAGATGCATGTTACAACTGTTTCTTATAACACATTTTAAAACCTACAATGTGCTGACAGTAGAAGTAGCACAGTGGGAATGTTGTAATAAGTCACCTATGCTAAGCCCCGCCTCTTGCCACAAGTTCATCAATCTGCCAGAGCTACTACATTATGGAGTCCACACTGTCACTAACTGCCCTCTCTGAATAAATATGATTTCATTTTTGGACAATATGTCTTTGCATCCTATATCCTGGATGACAGCAGAGTCAGCAGAGACAACAGGTTAAAAAGACGCTGTTTGTTGGAACGTTGTTATCAGCGACTGTGATTATCCAAAGGTTACACACAATGGTCTCACTGCAATGAAGTGGCTATACTTTGGGGACAATTAGGCTCATTGGATCCACAAGAGTCCCACATTTTCAATCATACCCAATGTAGGCACTTCCAAGACTGTTTAGGGATCCAGTATGCAATATAGCCTCATGGTTTTTGTTTGTTTACTTGTGAATGAATCATCAGTTATAAAATTAAACTGATATGGTTTTATGGCCAGGATGCTGGAACCAGTGTGCTGTCTGGACCAGGTGAATTGGTAAACATGGCTCATTTTATGCCACATCTGAAGTTTATTTCAACTTTTTGTCATAACTCAATCTCTGCAGCACAGCATTCCTGTTGATATTTCCCACCATCCCACAGCAGCTCTAATCCTGGCTCAGCGCTGACTCCTCCCCTCAGTAATGCTGACGACTGGCTGCAGGTGGTCGGCTCTGTTCCTGGCTGCGGCGCTTCAGAGACGGCACTATATTTGATCGGATCTGGTAACTGATCTAATAGTCGTGGACAGTGAATGCCAGGTTGGGAAGAGATTAGAACCAGTGGCCTGCCCCCTTTTTGGCTGGCCGACCAATCAGGGAGGGGTGTGGTGAATCTATTTCATTACATGGATTTATGGGTGGTCGGTCACGCTCACCCTGTGTCTCCCCTCCTCTGGTTCATGTGAATCTGGACTCTGGATGTTTGCATGCCAACAGACTTGTGTGAGCGTTGGCTGAGAAGTATGACTGATATGAGCGTATTAAAGAAGCGTTGTCCGTTTGTTCCTCCTGAAATGATCATGGAGGCTCAAAACTGACCTCATGCCAGCCATGGCTACATACACGACTGAGGGCCTTTGTACTCTCTGCTGCTGTCCTTTAATGGCTTTGAGCTTCTCTGTGTGAAACCTGGATAATATACTCGGCTTTTTAGATTAGACTTGGAGAGATTTATCTCTCTTTGCTACGGCAACTTGCTGAGTGTATTGACCTTCAGTTGATGTAAAAGTGAAATATGCTCGTTATTACAGCATCTTATTACAGGTTTCTGTCCTTCATTCTGTTTCAATTAGTGCTTACTGTCCATCACACTGCCGCCTCGTTTTTTAACATGTTTTTTTGTGTCTACCTCTCTCAGACCGAATGAAGAGAGGAGCTGGATGGATGCATATTAATATCCATGCTCTAAACATTCAGAAACTAGTTACATTACCTGCTATTTAGCTTTTTAGGAGGTCCTCCATGCACACTGAGAGGTTTCTCTGGGGGGAAAGCTGCCACTGTCAGGCCGTGATGTGCAGGAGATGGGGAGTCCTGCTACATTCGATGGTGCTATTCGGCCACAGCAGGACAGTTCTCAGCGGGACGGGGCAAAACGAGTGGTGTCTCCACAGGGAAGGGCTACTGTAGGAGGCTACTTCTTTATGTTAGGTTATGTTCAGGTCATCTCAGGGAAAACATTCAGCATGCTGATGCAGATGCCTCGCTGTCAGTGTACAACCCATTCTCCAAGAATTTACATTTATATACAAGCTATTTGCATTAGCAAATATGTTTTGTGAGAAATTTAATTATAGCAAACATAATGAATGTGTTCACTGCCAATGCAAAATACTCATGCTTAAAGCTACTACGAGGAACTTTTAATGTTGTGTTGATTTTGGTGGTCCCTGTGGACAAAAGCTGTAGTGTTTACCAGCACCAGGGTCCCTTTAGAAAACCTCTCATCTTACCACAGCAGGGTCTGCCAGTCTGCCCCGCACAGAGACATCAGTATTACATCGACTGTTTCATGGCCAGTTAACATTTTCTCTTTAACATATCTGCTCAATGCTTTCCTGCAGATCTGCTCCTGAAAAACTGAAAGATGATTAGCAATTTTAAAGCAAATTCATATATAATATACAGCTTGGTTAAGCTGCACTAATGAAAACTAATGAAATAAGTGTGCGTAATGTGTTAGGTGACACTTTTCCTCATGTCCCACACTTCCCCTCATCCCAGCTGCTTTCAGACACTTCCTGCTCTGCACCAAAGGGCAGAGAGTCAAAGTTATCAACTAGCTTGTGAACATTTGCGTTTGACCGAAACAGTGCACAAGGGAAGACATCCTCTCTTTTCCTTCTCCGGCATAAGAATGTGTGTTTACCCTCAAAAAATGTTATGCACATATTTTGTAGGAGACAGCGTTTCTATGTGACTCTTTTCTGCTGTGAGTACAGAACACATGGTGGTGCTGCTGAGAGCTGTCAAGTGACGCTCCTGGGAGAGTCACTTCCACATGCAGACATCCCTCGGGGTGCTGTTACACCCCTGGAAGTGAATAGTCAGAGTGAATATAATATGTGCACTCTCTGGACGGTATTTCATCCCCGGCACTAAGAAGATATCTTTATCTTTTATTAAGATATCACAGTTGGAAGAAATCCCTCAGAAATAATATCTCGGAAAGGTCAAGTGCTTGGGAGGGACTGTGGGGAAAGAAATAAGAAATGTTCATCCATGATTGATGATGCTCCACCTGCAAAGCACCACAGCTCACTGTGTGGAACAAACAGAGGTCACACACATGAGGGTGAGTGTGAACAACTCTGCTTCACTCCCTTGACCATCACAAAGTCACATACACACACACACACACACCACATGACAAATATACACAGATGGCACATACACGCAGAATCTGTGAAGAGAGTCTAAAGAAGTGGACGTCGTCACTGTGATGTCACCCATTGGTTTGTCGACTACAGACTACAAATCATCTTGTTTTTTTTGGAACCAGAAAGGAAACAAAGGGGTGGAGCTTAGAACACACAAAAACACCCTAAGATGAAAACACAGACAACTCCCAGACCAGACAGCGCTGTGGTAGCAACCTGTCAATCACAAGCATCCCTGTCCATCTAAATCATACCCTGCTTTATGGTCATCATGAGCATGCGTAGGTCAAAGCAAGTGTATCAGAGAACACTTCCTGTCCATTAACAACTCGACTGTGTCGTGTGAGTATGGAGACAGGAAGAGGATGACAGACTTGTGCTGAAGCGACTTTCACAGCAAGTCAGTCGACTCCAGTGTTGAGTGAGTAACTGTGATGATACTGTATGGATCCTATGCATTTTATTTTAATATTTTTATTTTAGTATTGATTGTCAGCTGGGATAGGCTCCAGCGCCCCCGCGACCCTAATGAGGATAAGCGGTATTGAAAATGGATGGATGGATGGATGGATGATTGTTAATAGTTTGTTTATGTATGTTGTGATGAGGTACTTTTGACTGATAAACTTATTCTGCCTTTGCCCAGTTTGTGGGCTTTATTTGTATAGTCATATGCTTCAGGCCCCTCTTCAGTGTCTATGAGAGTACACCTCCAACATGCTGTCAAGGCAAACATCATCTTACATGTCAAGATCCTAATCCGGGTGAAGCAGCCGCATGGAAACATTAATTGACTGTCAATAAGATGCATGAGACGGATGATGTTTCACTTGTTTCAGACCATTCCACGTTTAGCAAGGCTTCATTTATAGTTAGAAGCAATTAAGACAAGCTCTATACACACCTTCATATCGCGCACATACTTTAAAAAACAAAACAAATCTTTATTCAATTTACAGATAAAGAAATCTATTTTATTCCTCTGCGTCATCTAGCAGTACAATGTTCAGAAAGAAAACATCCTGCACAAGAATCATGTTGATGGATCTAAATTTAACTCAGCTTTATATGGTATTTACAATTATGCCTTTCACACTCTAATAAGACTGTTAAAGTATTGACATCATAACAAGCCTCCAATTTCAAGCTGCCCCTGACAGATGCTGTGATAAATGTTTCGGTATAAATTGATGCAGAATAAATCTCTTGGCAAACAAGGCGGTCATAAACAGCGTGTTGCCTGCTGAGTGCTTATTTGCATTGAGTAGACAGGGAATTATTAAAGCAGCCCGTCGGGAAGTGTATATTTCTCATCAGAGCAATTGAGGAAGAGAAACGATGTGGGTGTCGTTCTCCCATCCATATGACTGTGATGACCCCACTGCAGCCCTGTTCCATTATTCCATGGGGGGGGGGGGGTTGTAAAATGCTCCACATGTGCACTTCACCTGTCTGGTCAGGATTAGATGGGAATGTTAACAAGCTTAGCTGAATATACATATTCATGAGACACTATGTGTGGGATGAGTGATGTGCCTGTCGCTGGTCCTTAAAGGTAGCCTTGATCATCAATAAACTGGAATGAATGGACGTAAAGCTTCTCCTCTGGTCCTTGTGAGGAGCTGTACATGGCCGTGCTGTATATTACACTATATGAGGATCTCCACATCTAAACACGGGGGATTAGTGTGCCACACCTCTCTCTGCCTTTTGTTTCTGAAGGCTCAGTACATGGGTACATGTGAAAATGAACTGGATCAAATTAGTTGAAATAGCAAGTGAGCAGACCCAAGGCAAGGATAACTTTAGTTAAATAAGTAAATGTATCATGTTGTGACATTTTCTGAAAGAGTGATTGAGCAAACATTATTGAATGTTTTATTTCGTTCTTTAAAAAAGAAAGCTCTCCTCCTGTCCTGTGGACCCTTAGCGTCAGAAATAAAACTGTAATCCCATCTTCACAGTATCCTATAATTCATGGCAAGCATAATGCTGATTACGTTACTCACTTTGACTTAAAGGCTGTTGACTTTGTTTGTTTGCAATCACAATGCAATCGACCCTTCCATCCAATCAACCAGGCTTATAAAAATCCTAGTGCGAATGTGTGGCGGAAAGAAGCCTTCAGAGCTGGTCGCTGACGGACAAAACTTGAGGCAGCACACCTTCTAATAAGATGCATCAGGACATTGTTTTCTAGTCGCAGTCGGGATGCTTGGTGAATATTTTCTTCATTTAATAAATGCTGGTATTTGAACAATATAAACCCAACGAGCAATACACGCTGCTGGTGCTCCATAATTAAGAAGACATCGAAGAGGAAAGGGAGGCGGCGTTTTAAGACAAATCTTTCGGTAACATTTCTGACCAGCTTGCTTGCTATTATTATTTGTTTACAACTTTTGAGCCACTCTTGAATGTTACCGTGTTGACAATAACACATCAATGGACACACGCAACAATTGTATCAAATTAGTTGATGATTCCAAACAAAGCAGACAAACTGAATGCTGTACCAATCTTTTTTATTTTAATGAAAGTATTTTTTCAGGTTCGCCTAGAAAAAAAAAAGCACCTTCAAGATGATTATCTCTTGGAAGGATGCAGAGGTTTAAACTCACTCAGATCATAGCACACTATGTGAACAGTCTGCACAATATGGGACCAGTCTCTCTGCAAAGTTTGACTTTGAAAAAGTGAAGCAGAACAACATTAGAGAGGTTTTAGTACAGATCAATTAGACAGTTGAAAATTGAAATACATCAATCTCCTCACACAAAAGTGTGTTTACCCTTTCTTAAAAATACAAAACACCTTACCCCCCTTTAAGATGCCATTAACATTGTTGTGGTTAGTCCTGTGTAGCACAGACGTCCCAAACTTTGGCCTAAAAGCATTCCTGTATGTCATTGTACCAAATGATTAACACAGAGCGGTTACACTTCCTTCCTACTAAATACCCCCCCGCCAAGGAACAAAAAGCCACAGATGCCTTTTTCCAGTGTGCTTGCCATGATGAACAAGCCAAAAATGTTGCATGACGAGGAAATGTAATGGATGCGTATTATGGACCGTTTAACAGGCTGCCGTGGTCCTGCGTTCAAGCTAATGGGTTTGCCCATTTTGCCACTTCCTGGTAAGAAAAACTCCCATTGGGCTAAGAGTGGGAGCTCTTATCTGGTTGGGCTGGAAGCAAAGGCAGGAAGTGACTTCACCCTTGAAGCAGGGCTGATAACACACTTCCATGCATGCCAGCTTGTTGTATAATCCCTGCCCATGCACCAAGAATAGAGCAAGTAGTCATTTCTATTGTGGGTATCCAGGGAGGGGTGTTCAGATCAGATAGGTCGCTGGTCATTTTAAAAGAAGATAAAGGGAGAACTTGATGGAACAATGTTGTAAAACAAGGTTATGACCATTTGAAAACCACAACTAAAGTTCAAAACTACAGATGTTTTTTTCCACAGGAAACGTGTGTTTTAATCTATTTGATGTGTTACTTATTGAAAACAAATCCAATGAAAAGACCAAAATAATTAATGGATAGTAATAATGATTCTTTGCTTTGAAGAGCTGGACAGGAGGGTTTATGTCAAGCCTTTTTCTTTGCAGCAAAGTGATGGAGTGTTTGACAATTGCAACTCTCTGCGTTCTTGCCTCAGTCAGAAGCAACTTTCATGCCTGCCAATGACTCATATGCTAGGCTGATTGTTGTCTGAGATCCTGTAATCCACAGGTGTCAAACACTAGCCCGCCACGTTATCTTATGTGCCCCGCGGCGGCTTAAAAGACATATGATCAACTTTTCTTAAAAAATGTAAGAAAAAAATCTTGTGCTTTTATTTTGAAGGTCATTTTTTCTGTTCACGCTCCTTCATGCTGCATTCACACTAAAAGAGAAGCGAACTCTCCCGTTGGTTTACTCGCGTGAGTTTACTCGCCGGACTATTTGTGATGATTCGCCGGAGAGGAGGTGGCTTATCAACATTCATTACCGCCGTCCACCATGGAAGAAATAACCACTATTTCTGCTTTGTACATGTTGAGGAAGAACATTAAGACATCGTATCTGGGTTCATTATGTTAATATTAGAAATAATATTATCAGTAGTACACAGCTTCTCCAGGAACTGCGTCTGGATGACAATCAACGTATCCTCCTTAGTTTCTGATTCAACAACTACATGACATCAGTGATGTCAGGCGGAGCATCTCAACGCTGATTGGCTGTAACGACGCAGCACACTTTTTTCACCCAAGTTAAAACTGATTTTGCGCCAGTTGTGCATACTGTGATATTCTTTACTATCTCAGGTTCGACTGCACCATCTTTTCATTAAATCAATTTGAGAAGTTGAAAACATTCCTCGATTTGTCATTTAGGGGTTATGGTGGGTCCCAGCCAGACCAGTGGAGAACCACTGCCCCGGACCAAATATGTCACACATTCTTAGCAGCTCACTATTTGTTGTACCAGAGTTATGTCCTTCTCAACTGTGACAAAAAAAGCTTTGAACAAAGTTCATGTAATAACGTGTGTTTGATCTTTGATACAATAATGTGGGTTATAATAAATTTAATTAAATTAAATGGATTTATGTTATAATATTAGAGAAATTTGCTTAGATATTTTTGCATTTATATAAAACACACGTACAATATTGTTACACTCCAATAAACAATAATCAAATGCAAAGACGGTTATTTAACGATATGTTTGGGAGTAATTACAATTAAAGAGTGAACATGAGTTTGAGACCCCTGCTGTAAGCAGTCACTTCAAGCTGTTCCTGTCATGCTAACGTAGTGTAATGTGTGTGTTTAGGTATGTACATGTTTTTTTCCCCATGGATTTGTTGTTCCATCTTCAGCATTCTCTTGGCATGGTTTAGGGAATCCAATGCTAGTCCATTGGTCTTTTGGTGGGTAAGCCCAATATTTTAAGTATCAAATGATTGCCATGAACGTTGGTGTGGACGTTCATGTTCCCCAGAAAATGTATCCTAACGACTGCACCACTATTGAGGTTCTTATTTGTGGTTTTGACTGACATTTCTTCACAGCTATTGAATGGTTTGCCATGTCACTTGCCACAAATACTGTGTCATGGTCCACACAGAATGAAACCAAATAACTTTGTTGATCCCTTGACAACCAACATTAGGAAAGGTTTTAGTAAATACCTACAAAACGAATGGCGTTTCCATCAGCTGCAGCTGGTAAGTGCTTATATGTGAAAATGTCATTATTGGCAGATGGTTTGGTCCAAACCGACTACTGCTAACATGCTAATCTAAGATGGCGAACACAGTAAGCGTCACACCTGCTAAACATCAAGTTTGCATTGTCATTTTGAGCTAATGTTAGCATTGAGCTCAAAACACAGCTGTGCTAAAGTACGGCTTTAAAGTGCTGCTAGCATAGCTGTAGACGCTGGTGTTGTTTTAGCCTTTCAATACATTGTGTTAACAATCTTTTTTCTAGTAGTGCCGCTCTGTTTTAATGGTGCTCAGTTTTCTTGATTTGTTTGTTATGTTTATACTGCTCAGTAAACCTCTGTGGCATATCTTGAAATGTGCTATCTTAATGACGTTTATCATATTCCTCTAAATGTATATTCATACACGATTGACAAAAGTCCCCAACAAATGCATTATTCTTCTCATTTGAGCAACTTTTGCTTCTATAAAATAACAGAGCCTTTATTAAAAATGCCAATTATTGTTGAGAATAGTTGACAATATGGTCAATAAACGCCGCCTGAATCTTTTTAAATTGTATTTGTAAAACAGGATGCAATAAAAGCTTACTATGATGCCTGACTGTGAGTCTGTCTTTCATTTATACATACCCTTGAGTTATAAAAAGCAAGAATGTAAGATAAAAATACTCAAAGTATTACAAATAGCCCTTTTCCTTGCTCCTGCAAGTATGAAAGAATCCTCTTGCTCTACCTTTTTACTAGCAGGCCTCCTTTGAGAGTTAACAGTGTTTGGATTGACTTGCTTTGTGAATGAGGTTCTTCACTGAATAAATATGTAGCCTTTGATAAAATGGTGTCAGAAGCATAAGTTTCCTCAGTGGAAACTAAACCTCTCGTGATCCACGTGAAATGAACTGTCACACACACTCACCATTGATAAATCGTGGGTTCATACAGGACTTCTTGCCACTATGACAGTTCATATCAGTGAGGCAGAAAGTATAGCAACCTGACAATAACATGAAACTGTATTTGGAGACCAGCTGTGAATATTCATCTTGATATGCTTCACTTTTTCAGCCATTGTTTTGTCAGATAAATTACACAGAACATGTTCTGCCCCCATCACACTTAATAATTTTGTGATATGCACATTTGAGCCTCAATCTTGCTTTAGCTTTCTACACAGCTTTACAGGTCAATAAATAACTTTGAGGTTTGTCTGACATTCCTATAACAAACACAGGACTTGCAACCCGGAGAATGGTTCTCGAAACTAGTGTCCCAAAGTGTTGTTGTTGCTTAGTTTTTTTAACTATCATTATCTGTATTTTATTTTTATACTGATTTCACTTAGTTCTTTAAGCCCAACCATGATGTTTTTCCTTAGCCTCACTAAGTAGTTTTGTCACCTTAACCTGACTGTGCCCTGCAAAGTTATGTTTCCTAAACATAATCAGGACTGTTTCACGTTAACAACGTGACACATTAAAGCCATTTCACAACGTCAGCCCAGTGATAAAGGACAAGCAAAATGCCTAAATTATATTATAATGACTCGTGAAAATGCCTCCTAAACGCCTTCGAAGAGATAGAGCTCATGCACCAGTCTAATAATGGAAATCCCTTTTTTCTGTCAGCTTTATGAACAATCGTTTCCAACAAAATTAAATTCCTCTACAACTAAACTGCTTTATCAATTAGGATTGTGAGGGAAAATGTATTTTCTCCCAGATTACGGTAGCAGTTTAAAACAGGTGGATAATGTTGTAAACTAAACTCAACTGAAGCACAACAGACTGCTTGTTTAGGTTCAGTTAAACATCATGGTTTGGCCAACCCTTTCTCTTCGTATAGTAAAAAGCACTTTGATTAGCAGCAATGCAGTCACACTCTGTCTCTGCAGAATAATGCACCGGCACTCTAACCTTTGCCTCCATCTCGACAGCGACTGAGATCTCCATGACAACCTAAATCTGAAAAGCAAGAGCTTTATTGGAACTGACACATTAATAAACTGCAACCTCTAGAGGGACCGTAATCACACTTCAATTAGTTTTTGCTTCCCTCTTCCATTCCTCTCTTCCTCCACATCTCAGTGTATTATGTTAGTATAGTGAGGAGAACGATTCCACAGCTGCTCTCCGGGTCACTGGGATGAAACTCATATCGGTTGCACCGTGTGATAACAGGCCTGAGTGATTGTCAGATACACTAATGATGACGATAAATACTTACCAAGAAAATCACACGTTTGCTACGATCAATCTTCCTTGATACATACATAAGCTGATTTTGTACAATGCTCACAAGGTGTGTATTTGGTTGTGCTTGCAAGTGGTGTTTACTCTATGAAGTTATGTTGTATGGCATTAGCAAGTTGTGGTCATTCTTTAAATATTTTTTACAGTTCTTGGAAGAAGTGTTCACTCGTTCCTTTCAAATCTCATTACTACGGAAGCCCTGAGAGGCAAATGAGCTACATGTTCGAAGTCTGATTTAAATTGTTCTTTCGCTTGTGTTTACAGTAAGAATAAGATAAACAAAAATGCTTTTCTTTTTGGGGGTCAAATACTGCTTTTTAACAAGTTGTAATATAACTGTTGTCTTTCTTCTGGCTAGAAATGTATTTAAATTAGCGCTCATCAGTTTCATTTAGAACATGGGGTAGTGGTACTTTTCAGCAATTTAGATCAGACTTCACTTTTCTTTATAACTTCCCTCTCAGGGCTTCCATACATTCCATAGATTTCTACAAATGTTTTCTTAGAATCACTTTTCATTGCCAGCTGATGAGCACCTGTCTCACATCCTCAGTAACATGAGAAGAGTTGGCATGCATACTAAGGCATTAGCTAGTAAGGGATACTAGCAATTTGTTTTCAATTACAGTCTTCACTCAGATGTATCTTGGTCGGTGTTCATTTATATCTAGAGAGCCAAACCTTTTGTTGGTGGACACTGCCCAAGAGTACCCAAATGATCACAAATTGACACTGTAGCTCATGGGGATAAGTGGTCATCCCGTAACCAGAAGGTACCTGGTTCAATCCCCCATAGTTGCATGTCAAAGTGTCCTTGAGCAAGACACTGAACCCCCAGTTGCTCTCTGGGCGTTTCACAGCAGCCCATTGCTCCTTAATAATTAAGGATAGGTTAAATGCAGAGGACACATTTCATGTATATGTATGTATATAATATGACAATAAAACACGGTACTCTTTTATCCAAAGTGACTTACATTCATACACCGTAGACACAGCTCAGATACGGGGAGCAAATCGGGGTTAAGTGTCTTGCTCAAGGACAAATCGACTAGGGCTGAGCGGGGATCGAACTGCCGATCCTCTGATTGAAAGATAGACCTGCTAAGACCTGTCTTTAATCAAAAGTAATCCAATCAGGCAAAAAATGGCCCAAACTCGCAAAACTAATATTGATTAAAAAATAATATTTTGCATACAAAACATTGACATCAGTTTCTAAAACTGCTGAGGAAAGATTGCAGTCCGGTGAAGGGCCTTCCCATTGTAGAGGACCTTGATAGTTAGTCGTATTATTCCCTTCACTAATATGCCCCTGCAGACATCCATGAAACCTGTAACTCTGAGTGTCTTTCACTTATGAAATCCACAACATGAACCAAGCAGGCTGTTTTCTAAATAATTTTAAAGCCAGGAGATAATTGATGTTGTGGATTTTACAATTGAAAATAAGGGCTTCTTATCTGACAGCAGTTTGTTCCAACCAACTTAGTATGACAGTGTGAAAAGCTTTTATACCTGAGAGAAATCTTCATCTTTTGCATTTGATGCAAATCAAATTTAGAACAAATCAAACTTGTCTTCACGGGTCACAAAATCTCCAAAGATTTCTGCAGGACTTTCAGTTATTTTTGAATTCAACTCAATATGACACAATGCTTACCTCTTGAGAGGCCTCAGTGTCAAACCAACTGCAGTAATATTCTCACGGACTGATCAGTCGGAATAGTCAGTGACTTTTACAATTCAGAGACCCATTTAATCTTCCCTTTGGAGAGGTCTGACCCAGAACAACCTGTCTCAGCCTTGTGGTGAAGTATGTGTCACACAGTTCTTGTCATCTCAATAGTTGATGTGCAGTAGGATGCATGATGTTGCTTTATAATGTTGTTTAGCTAACTTGACTGAAGTCTTTACTGGGGCTTTTGTTGGATATATTATACACACGTAAATACAACATCAGCATTCTCAGTTCTTTCATCCGAGAGCCCTGACAGAAACTTCAGACCAACCATTTAGGAATAAATAGCAACATTGTGTCTGAACAATGCTTGACAAAAATGGCGGTGGCATTAAAACAGGAAGGTGGCACGGCGAGCTAAGGTAAACATCATTGATGTTTACCCTCTGTTCTCCTGACATGGCTGCATTGTACTTGGCACACAAGCTCTAAGAAAAGGGACATCTGTGCTACGCTCAGTTTTCCTGATTCGTATGAGCATAATGGCAATAATAACAGCCGCTTCCACATAATAGGGCTCTATATAGAAGAGTGGGTTCCCAGAGAATGGTGAGCCGTATCCTTTCTCATCCTTTGTGGCCAGCAGCAATGCATTCCCTATATACCTCAGGAAGTAGCTTTATTGTTGTCTTTAATTGATAAATAATTCAACAGATCCAACATTACAAAGTCACTCACAGTATCATGAACACATCAAGGTAACATTCATAGAAGAGAATCATTTAATCTATTGTTGTGTATTCTGTAAGAAGAAGACAGTCCAAGCTAGTCTAGAAGCTTGGATTTGTGTGTGCATTGTAAACCATCCTTACTATTGCGTCACTCAAACTACTGGAATTATATAACTGCTAGAATGACCATCAAGACCATGTACCACATTCTTTCAAAGTAGCTGTAAATAAACTGAAGAAGCCCACTCTTAATCCAGAGGTGTTGGCTAACTACAGACCAATCTCTAACCTTCCCTTCCTCTCTAAGATCCTTCAGAAAGTAGTCACAAATCAGTTGTGTGACTTCCTACATCAGAATAGTTTATTTGAGGAGTTTCAGTCAGGAATTCGAAAACACCACAGCACAGAGACAGCACTGGTGAAGATTACAAATGACCTCCTAATTGCATCAGATAAAGGACTCATCTCCGTACTAGTATTATTAGACCTTAGTGCTGCGTTCAACACCATTGATCATGACATCCTATTACAGAGACTGGATCAGTCGATTGGCATTTCAGGTACCGCACTAAGTTGGTTTAAATCCTATTTATCAGATCGATCTCAATTTGTATTTGTAAACAATGAATCCTCAATGACCACCAACATTAATCACGGAGTTCCACAAGGTTCTGTGCTTGGACCAATTTTATTTACCTTATATATGCTTCCGTTGGGCAACATTATCAGGAAACACTCCATACACTTTCATTATTATGCAGATGATACTCAATTATATCTATCGATCAAACCAGAGGAGACCAACCAGCTCGCTAAAATTCAAGAATGTCTTAAAGACATAAAAACATGGATGACCTGCAACTTCCTGACCGAACCTGTGACACAAGCCATGCTGCATGCTCCACCCGACTGCCATGGCAGTCAATAAAACTCATTCTAAGACAGAACAAGACAAAGAGTCGAAAGAGTCAGCTTGAAATGTTTCACAGAACACCAGAGACATGAACATCTTGAAGAGTTGAGTCAAGGGCAACTCTCATTCTGAAGAAGAACTGAAGGAGCTGTTCTCGAGCTAAACAAGCTGCCATTGTGAGAAGTTCTTCAGAACTGGAGAAGCCTTTTAATTTGCCATACATATTACATTTATGAGTACTAGTTTGTTTCAGGTAGTAAGGGAGTTAGACCGTGGCTGAAGTAAATGACATGGTATCAAGATACCTGCATTATTCAATTCAGTTTATTTTGTATAGCCCAAAATCACAAATTACAATCTTTACAATCTGTACACATACGACATCCCTGTCCCAGGACCTCACATCAGATCAGGAAAAACTGCCCAAAAAAATAGATGTCATGTGTACAGATGAACAGCGTTACAGAGTTACAACACATTCAATGAGTATGACAGAAATTATTGTTTGTGTTCTGAGCTTATTGCTACTGAACTGCACCCGCAGGGCTCTCCTTCACCCCTCATCCTCCTGGAGGTCAGTCCCAGGAGCTGACAGCGTAATGTGCTGCTGTCTTACATCACAATGGATACACGCCATGTGAAACCTGCAGCAAACCTTTGTGCTGCACTATTTTCTCAGTCAATCTTTCTTAGTATTTTCCATTTCCTCCCCCAAGTTGTTATGCTCTCAGGGTGGAAAACCATCTTATGAGAGTCACACAGTCGGCCCTAAAGACTGACTCAGAGCACAGTACCGCCCACAGTCCACTTTTACTCATCGAGGATGTGGCAGACTGATATTGTCCGTCACATGTCAAAGTGGTTCAGCACATCAGTGTCACACTAAATACATTTATATATACACATTGTATTACAGTATGTCTGAGCACCACAGTCATACTCTCTCTGTAGTTTTGAGCTGTGGAAGCTGCCTCCCGTCCCACTTCTTCTGCTCTCTGCAGCTCAGTAAGAGTGAATCACGGCCGCCATGTTTGTGACTCGTCCAACTCTTCTCTCTCTGGCCATGTAATTTAACATGACAAATATTAACAGAAATGCCACGCAGGATTAATGTTCACATAAGAGTCTTGACAGTGGCATGCGGTCAAGGACTGACAGACATTTCAATTATAGTAATTTATAAGGTATTAATTATAATTTATTTAGGGGACTTTTATGAAAAGGGAGCGAAAAATGTTTTTATCCACATACATTGGAACATAAAAGCATTGGGAATAGCTAAAAATGTCTGAATGTTTCTGAGAGGTGTACAACTCCCACTATGGCTCTCATCCACTCTCTTCACCCACAGAACACTTTGAAGACAGCTATTCTGATATTTATACACAGATAAATTGTTGTCAATTTTAGGCTGATTGTTTAGGCTGTTAAAACATCTGTTTGACTTCAGAACAGATACACCTCAGTCTCTTAGTTTAACCTGCGTGACCTGCTCCCCCCGCTTGGATTAATAGGTCGGTCCAGCCATACCGAGCAACGGAGAGCTAAGAAATGGTTTGCTGCGCACGAGGGACCTCATAACAAAGTCCAGCAGTGGGACAACCTCCTAAAACAACATAAGACAGACGGGGTCAAGAAGACAACATCATAACCCAGTGTCTCATGTTTAAAAAAAATACATTGCAGGGGAGGCGAAAGAAAGAGAAGTAATGTTGTCTCAGTGTGTTATCTCTTTGTTTCTTCTTGAGCTTTGACAGAAATACAACAGACAAAAAAACATAATACTGAGGGGATAAAGATGTCAGTGTGGTAAGCTGTATGAATTTGACAGATTTTGCCTGTACATAAATATACCAACAGGTGACACATTAAGAGAAAGACCTGAATAACACACCTCCACACCTCTGCTGATAATGATGACAGTGATAGAATATGTGTGTGTGTGTGTGTGTATTATGTACATCTGATGATTGTTCATAGCTAAACATAAACTGTGTGGTTGTGTTTCTCTGTGTGTTGGTCACAAACAGCTTAATGCAGATTTAACTAATGAGAATATGTCTGGAAGAAAAATGCCCTTTGTTTTCAGCACCTTGGCAAGAAACCAGTGAAACATTGGTATTGATCCCAATGAAACTCCCATTATAATCATCTTTTTATGTTGGTGCTGTGACTACCTATTTCCCATTAATAATGTCAAATATAGACTCTACCATTCTTGTTTAATGATGGCTTTCTCATTTTGGAATAAAGCTCCAGACACGCATAGTTTCCAACAGGATGTCACTGCACTATATGCTCTGTTTGCATCATTTGGTCCTGAATGGTAACTGTGTTGGCATCACAGATGAAAGGGAACGTGGTGTTTGTGGCCTAGAGATGTAGGAATGTGTGCCCCCTCAACCCGCCCCGGGACTCTATAAAATTCAATTCAGTTTATTTTGTATAGCCAATTATCACAAATTATCCTCAGAGCACTTTACAATCTGTACACATACGACATCCCTGTCCCAGTTCAATCAGGAAGAGACCAGTTAGATAAAGAAAGGATGCATGTTTATTGTTAACAGATGATATGAAATGATGAAGTCTCAGAGTCTTTGGCGCTTGGACTCCACGGGGAGATTTGCAATTGAGGCCCGACTGCCCCGATCAGCAACGAGATAGATCCCCCCGTGGAGTCCAGACCTGGTGGTGATGAGCTGATAGAATGATGAGTTGATGAAGCTGATGGATCTGTGAAGACTGGGCGGAGATGGGGAGGTGGAGGGGTGCGTAACAGCAGCATGAAAGAACTGAAGGTAGAGAGACAGTCATATTTAAATGAGACAGCAGCAAGATGATTGGCTAACCAGGTCATTGTTTCCGTGTGCTTATTGGATAGAGGGGATCAGCTGATCTGCGCAGCTGGTGTCATGATTGACGGCGCAGAACAATGACAGCAAGTAAACAATGAGTAAGCATGGGTGAGGAATGATTGGCAGGAATGTGAGGAATAGATGGCGGGCTGAGGGGTCTGGTCTTTTTGTCTGAACTTGCGCTAGAGCTCCAAGACAATCAGGGAGAGACCAGTTACATAAAGAAAGGATGCATGTTTATTGTTAACAGATGATATGAAATGATGAATCATTGAGGGCCGACTGCCCCGATCGGCAACGAGATAGTGGGGAAATTACAGGATTACAGCAGCATTGCTCACAGTAATAAGTAAAAAACAAGTAGTATAATAACAGAAATAAGATAAAAGAGTAAAAACAAGAAGAATATTATATATACAGACGGAGTAGAAATAGAATAAAGTGTAAAAAGTACTTAAACGTATTAGTATTGCACCAGTGGGTGGGCTAAAGTGCTGTTCAGTGCGAAGTCCAAAGTGTTCGAAGTTTTGTGGGCTACTGGGAGCTCAGCTCAGCTTGTTGTGTAGCCTGACAGCAGCGGGGAGAAAGGACCTGCGGTACCTCTCCCTCAGACACCGGGGATGAATCAGCCGGTGGCTGAAGGAGCTGTGCAGCGCTGCCAGAGTACCCTGCATGGGGTGGGAGGGGTGGTCCATCAGGGACGATAGCTTGGCCATCATCCTCCTGTCCCCCACCACCTCCACAGTATCCAGAGGACACCCCAGCACGCTGCTGGCCTTCCCCACCAGTTTGTCCAGTCTCCTCCTGTCAGCTGCAGTGATGCCGCTGCACCAGAAGACCACTCCATAAAAGATGGCTGATGCCACCACCGAAGAAGGTCTTCAGGAGTGCTCCCTGCACCCCAAAGGACCTCAGTCTCCTCAGCAGAAAGAGTCTGCTCTGTCCCTTCTTGTAGAGTGCATGAGCGTGGTCAGACCAGTCCAGTTTATTGTTCAAGTGAACACCCATGTACTTATAAGACTTTACAATCTCAATGTCCAGTCCCTGGATGCTCACTGGTGTTGGAGGAGAGCGTTTACCCCGGCGGAAGTCCACCACCAGCTCCTTGGTCTTGATTTGGAGGCGGTTCCGCTGGCACCATCCTAAGAAGTCCTGGTTCAGTTCCCTGTACTCCCTGTCATCATCGGCCGAGATGAGGCCGACGATCGCAGAGTCGTCAGAGAACTTTTGCAGGTGGCAGTTGGCAGAGTTGTGTTTGAAGTCCGATGTGTAGATGGAGAAGAGGAATGGAGGAATGGAGCGATGATGGCATGAGCTGCTAAGAGATGAGACATAACAATGAGCATGACAGAACTTTGAGGTTAGGCGATTAGAATCTGCGATATACCATGAATGAGTTAAACATGAAGCCACTATGATGACTAGGCCGCACTGCCCGAGCATGATTTTATTCATTTATTTTCCTTGGCCAGCAATGGCTTGGAGAAAAATGTCCTGCTTGCAATGTGTGGCTTGGCCGGCATTGGCTGATGGTCAGCGGTGACCTAAATAGCAGCAAGTTGAGCTGAGAGAGAGCTTTATAGGTGAGAAGAAGGTTTTTGTAGTCGATGCGGTATTGTACAAGAGATACTCGATACTAGACCGCAAGCTCGGATTACGAGTTTAAGGCAAGCACCCTGGTAGACTCCCTGCGATTGGCACGGATGCCGGTGAGATCGTGCAGCAACATGTTCATGCATCAGACAGAGTGTGGATATTCCACTTCGACCTGGTTGACGGAATCCTTCTTGCTCTGTTGGCTCCGGCTAGTGAGACATGATGTGACCGGTTATCGACATGACTGGGCGAAATAGACATGAGTTTGGCGTGGCACTCTATGGTGGGCCCAGATTGTTGCAGGCATTTGGGTATGGGGGTTATACTGAGAGTTGTGCTCTCGGTATAGCTCTCGTAGAGTCCCCAGTACGCAGTGTAGCGTGAGCTGCCATTCAGATTGGCATTCGTATCTCCTGCGTCGACATCTCCCTGCGCTCGATCCTCTCCGCTCGTTCGGCTCCCTTGCTCGCATGAGTCACTTCCTCCCGGCTGTATATCTCCTTCCCTTCCGGCACTTAGCATTGTTAAACCATTAGAAGCAGTACCGATTGCCCGAGAGAGATGCAATGACGGGGAAAAGCAAAAAATGCTTGGATAGTATCATGGGTTAAGCAGATTTAGATGAATTTGTTTTATACATATTGCAATTCCGCTAGGGGAATCCCCATGCTGCTGGGGCGTATGCGGTTCGGCTAAAGGATGCCCAATGCTCCTTCGATGTATGCAATGATTTTGCTTCTCCTTCTCTCGCCAGTTGTTGCGGACCTGCTAGGATGAGGCATGAAATAGGCGTTATACTGTCGATCTGATGCCATTTCGACATGCTCGACACTTATTAGAATACGATACGGTGGCAATTCCCGGAACGATGTGCATGTAGTGGATAGGATACGACGGTGGGCGTCTGAGCGGGAGTAAGTGATAGGATGGATATAGCGCTATTTACCAGATATGACTTTGGTGATTTGTAGTGGCTGGAGGGCTGGGTGGCCTGCTGTGATCGCTGGCTGGCCATGGCTGGAATGCATGTGCTGCTGGTGCCGAATGATGTAGCCGGCAGTAGCTAGCGGGCTGTGTGCCCTGCGTGGATGCGTGATTTAGCCGGCAATGGCTAATGGGCTACGTGCCCTGCGTGGATGAGTGATGTAGCCAGCAATGGCTAATGGGCTGCGTGCCCTGCGTGAAGTAGCCAGCGATGGCTAATAAGCTGTGTGCCCTGTGTTGATGCGTGATGTAGCCAGCAATGCCTAATGGGCTGCGTGCTCTGCTTGGATGCGTGATGCGGCCAGCAATCGCTAACGGGCTGTGTGTCCTTCTTGGGATGACTAATTTGGTCGACGCTGTCCTCTGAATTGCTTCTGAGTTCACTTGGATGCCGGTGTATAACGTGACTAAAAACCATACGTGGAACCAACCTGCTCAGGCGTCCATGCATTTGAGATCGAGGCTGTAATGATCCTACGGACTCGCTAGGTCGACGATGGCCTGGACATGATGTGCATTAGGTGCGGCTGGGAGGGGAGTGTAGGCCCTCAACCACCAGTTATGTCATTGCTTAGCGGCATTTTAGGATTTCTAGGGATCTTTAGCGCCGATGATGGCCGAGGCGCGATTAGGAGGCGCCCTTTCTTTTAGTCTTCTCGCTTTTTAGTTTATCTTTCCTTCTTCCCTTTCCTGCTTCTCATCTTTCTTGTCTCTCCTCTTTCTTCTTCTCTCCTCTCTTCTCTACATCGTCGTCGCTCTTGAGAAATTCTGACAACTGGTTAACACGTGATGTGACATTTGTGTTCCTGTTACTCCCTCCTTTCCCGCATGAATCTGGCATAATTCCGGCATAAAGGGGATAAGACTCGCAGAATCAGTAGCTTCTTTTAAATCACTTCTTAAAACCCATTTTTATAGAACTGCTTTTAAGTGATATCGTCCTTTTATGCAGTTTCCCCTTGTTTCCCCTATTTTAGTTTGTCTGTTCTGCTTTATTTTGTATTTGTAATTTTCTATTCCTCTATTGTGTTCATTGCCTCATGTATTTTCTGAAATGTTTACTTGTAGGCCTATTGATGTTATGTTTTTACCTTGCTTATATGTAGAGCACTTTGTAAACTCTGTTTTTAAAGGTGCTATATAAAAAAAATGTATTATTATTATTACTCACCCGGGGCAGGAGAGTTTCTGGTGGAGCATCTCGCACGATGCAGATTATGTTGAATCCGGAGTTGAGGGAGGACGGCGTCTGGGAACCTCTGAGGGTGATCCTTAGGAAGCCCCCCGATGGACACGACTTGTGGGAATACGCCAACGCACGATGGGAGAAGGTTTGCCTTAATGCCGGCTGAGAATGCTTATTGAGCTTGAGATGGGATCATACCGTGAGTGCGTCCGACCGCGAGTGAACTCAGAACGACATCAGCAGGAAGTAACGTTTCTCGAGAAAAGGTAGTCAGACAGGTAAATGAGTGCCTTTTTTAAATTTTATTTTAACCTGGCGAACAGAGGGATTAAATGTGATCCAGCTGTGTGACTAGTAATCCTGATCCGGGACCGGCCTTGTAGATGCCTTTAAAGTAGAGAGATTTGGGGCTTGCCGCAATTACGGGATTTACGGTAATATATCACCCGTCAAACGGGAAAATGCCGAGAGATTGTTACGGTCTGGGCGGCGGCTAAAACTACTGACCGCGGTCTGACCATATTTATATGATCGAGGAGAAGATCCGGGTGCGAAGTGCTGATTAATGCATTTGCCTTCCGTGATGAACGCTTGAATTTAAATTATTGCGGAGCGCGCGGGGCGCTGGCACGAAGCCGGCCGCGGGAAACGCTGTTGGGGCAGGAGTTTGAGGATATCGGCCCTAATGCGTGCATGGATGGTTGCTGGAGTTTAGCCGGATGCTGCATGGTGCCGGTCGGTTTGTTACCGGCGCGGAGTGACCCGGAGTACCCGGTGAGAATCCCCGCGGGGAACGATTGGGAGGAGGTGCTTTCTCCTCTGCTGGTGAGTGGACGTCGCTGGCTCCGGAACGAGGTTGGAAAAAGGAAATGGACGTTTGCTGGTTCGTTATGAACGCGCAGACGCTGCTGATGGAGAACACGGATAGCGCGGTGTGAATCGTGCGTAACAGCAGCATGAAAGAACTGAAGGTAGAGAGAAAGTCATATTTAAATGAGACAGCAGCAAGATGATTGGCTGTTTCCGTGTGCTTATTGGATAGAGGGGATCAGCTGATCTGTGCAGCTGGTGTCATGATTGACAGCGCAGAACAATGACGGTAAGTAAACATTGAGTGAGCATGGGTGAGGAATGATTGGCTGGAATGTGAGGAATAGATGGTGGGCTGAGGGGTATGGTCTTCCTGTCTGAACTTGCGCTAGAGCTCCATGACCTCACATCGAATCAGGAAAAACTCCCCAAAAATAACCTTTCACAGGGAAAAAAGTGAAGAAACCTTCAGGAGAGCAACAGAGGAGGATCCCTCTCCCCGGATGGACAGAAGCAATAGATGTCATGTGTACAGAATGAACAGCATTTACAAAGTTACATAAACACATTACATGAATAGATGCTCCATACACAGACAGATGTTCCAAATCCTCCTGCAAGGGTATGCAGACATGACAGAGTCACACAGAACATGAAAACGCATGGATGAATCTTATAAATCAACAGTTGCAGGTATGAATTCAAAAATGAAATTTTTGAATTCTTGTAAGGTTTAGGCTTTGTACCTTCAGGCCACAAAAGTGCAGGGCTTGTATTGAGTGGAAGAGCTATTCATGCTTAATCTTCATTCTAAAATCCAGTTTTCAGCCACATGAAACTTATTTGTACAGTAAATAAATTTGTTGTACGATACATTATGAGAATAGCGGAATTTAGAAATGTAAGTAATTAAAAGTAATTTAATTCTTAGTATCATAAACAAGCTGTGAACAAAACATTGACATGTTATCACCTTTCAAAAGGACATGTGTACAGAATTTCGTGGGATATATTATCATAAATGGAATTTGATGGTCATGAGCATGTTTTCATCACCTGGAACTAAGACTGATTGTGTTTTCATTAGCTTGCTTCACCTCTACATAGTAGTCTTCATGAAGTCCTATGTGATGCTACAGTAGCCCAGAACGGACAAACCAAGCTCTGACTCGAGACAATTACCTGAAAGCCACCGTATTCCTCCAACATGCTTGTGAAACTGCGGTAACATGAGCCACAGAGTGCAAAATCTTGGTACCACCAACTTTCATTGCTTTTCAAGTCGTGTTATCATGCTAGCAATGATTCTTAGGAGGGCGAAGGGCGTCACCATGGATTTGCACTCAGCTGCTCATGTTACAGCAGTCTTAGAAAGCGAGGAGAGACCACTAGAAGCCACTACATCCTACAAGTTGTCCCTTTAAATTGATAAAGCAAATAAATTAGCGCACATCTAGCAGCTCCAAAGAAGTTATGGTTTGGTGAATTTATGGAAAACATTCACTCTCTTTTTTGATCTGTTTTAATCCTGAAATATCTAGAAGGCTTTTAAACTGCTGTGTGCTCTGTTCTGTGGGTCTGTAGAGCTTTTACATTGCCAGCTACTGAAAATTAGTAGTCTCATATGAGTAGTCATGGGATCCATTGTTACAAAGCAATATTCCTGTGCCGCTTGAGAGAGGTGTACCCTTTAGCCAGACGCAGCATCGCCTTTAACATAACATGTTGACATTTTTAGTGCATGCCACTTTCATGTGTTATTCCATATTTACTGCAACAAAGCGCTGAAACCCAGATAAGAAAAACTCGCTTTAGCTGATTATTTGCATGAAAAGTGTTATTCAATCACACAAATCATTGACCTTTGGAGAGGAAACCTAACAATTCGGATGACAATGAGGTTCCCGTGGCAACCAACAAAACACCAAGCGTCCCTGCACTCTTTGTGATTAGAAATTGAAGAGAATGTGGGGGGAAAGATTTGAGTTCAAATAGAATTACATTTAAAAAAAGAGAGAAACTGGAGGAACTCCTTTTTCCCAGACAATTCTCTTGATTAATCTGCTGCACACTCCGTTTAGAAATATAATAACCATAATGGCATTGTGGAACAATATCTGTGATGCACATAAATGCTCAAACATTCCTAATGTTATGATATACTTCACAACTCATCCTACTGCCGTTTGCCACTAAAATAGCTACCATGTATCAACCTTTCGGTAGCAGGGATTCTCCTTAAAGTATGCTAATAAACTATAATAACACATCAAAGTTGCCATGGAAATAAGGTCTATATTCATATTTCTTCCACCACAGAGATCAGACAAGTCTGGCAGAATGTAAGGTAGACAACACCCAAGTGCAACACTTCCATCATGTCTATTTAGTGTTTTGATATGCTCACCTAGCAATAGCATTTGGCTCTTAGCTACACCCCCCTGCAGCTTCTGCTAACATTAGAGCCTTGGGATTCGCAGAGGTGCTAGACAGGTGCCAAAAACAAATCCTCTCACACAACTAGCTGTCTCTTTTCCTCCTGTCATTATCAAACACAGCCTGCCTGGCCCTCAGGATATTGTGCAAGTATGCAGTAACATCCAGCGTCACACTGCCAGCGGGTGAGATCAACCTGGTATCCAGTGGGAGGTTTGTCGGAAGGTGCTGCATGTGAGATCGGATGAGGAACTGTCCTGTTTGGCATCTGAACTTGTAGCAATGTGAGGACGAAGTCGCTTTGGATCTTGTTGTCTTCCTAAAATCCTGACAGAACAAGAGGAAATTATTATATTATTACATGCGATGATCTGAAGGAAACAGGTTCAAACAGACTGGCGGAAGAGTGGTGGGGAATACCCCTCTCCATAAGTCTCACGGCCTTGGTCAGTGCTATTTGTCCAAGTCTGATACAGGTGCTTGAAGGCACCCTTTAGCGTCTGTATGAGACACATCCAGCGCCAATGAAAACCCTCCCATGTCATTTGTATGAGGCTCAATGACAAAGTACAAAGCCATCCCTGATGCTAAAGGGGTACCCAGAGCGCCACAGATCTAGCATTGGTATTTGAAAGGTTGGGAGTGAGAAAGTGTTGCCTCAATATGCTTCACACAAAGTGCTTGTCAGATCGTCTAAGAGCATCTTAGCATTCCTGTCTCTCTCAAACTATCTTTTGATTTATTTTCATACGACAACCATTAACAGCATTAAGTGGCGTCTCATGAAATGATACTTCTGTACTTGATTAGTGGTTTGGTGAGATAATGACAGTCCCCTTTTTTCTCTACACCAAATGAATGATGTGAACCTCAGTGACACATGTCATGAGTCGCGTGGGGCGACTATGGGTCAGTGGTTAGCATGCCCGTCTTTCAATCAAGAGGTTGGCAGTTCAATCCCCGCCCTAGTCGATGTGTCCTTGAGCAAGACACTTAACCCTGCATTGCTCCCCGTAGCTGTGTCTACGGTGTATAATGTAAAGTGTCTTTGAGTATCTTGAAAAGCACTATATAAATTAAATGGATTATTATTATTATTATGAGTCATTTAAGCACAAGTATTTTTAAGTAGGTTAATTGCGCCGGCTTTTTGCTAAACATATCGCCATCACTGACCTTTAGTCAGTTGAAACCACTGCAAATCAAGAGCAATTGAGTTTTGTATTAGTCACACAATGAAATAGATCACCATTACAGGCTATTCACATGCTAATTTTGGCTGAAAAACAACACATTGGTGCTTGAATCGCGGAAATTGCTGGTGGGGGACCCTGTTACTGTTTACTCGTGCAATCAGACTCATACTGTTCACAATCAGGCCCATTCTATCAATCAGAGCATTATTTGACACTTAAGGCATTTAGAATTACCATACAGATGCGGCCAACAGCTCATACATTTACTGTGTAGGGCTTTACTGCAAAAAGCTGGAAACTTCCAAACTGTACTTTGACAACTCTTAGAAATGGTTACAATAGACAATGGATGTTGAGGGTCACAATAAAATCAGGGTACTTTAGATGCCTCAATTTATTATCACCAGTGACTTTGCATGCATGGTAATTGAATTAATTGATTCTTCAGTATGCTTGCCGAAAGAAATCACAGTACAAAAACATAAAAAACCCAACTCTGTTCCAGTAATGAGAGTAAATGTAAGGTGTTACTTCCAGATCTGTTCTGAGGACAATGAGACAGTGAGACAAGATGCTGTTGTCCACAGCCCCACATGAGAGGGTCTCTGGGACTGGAGGAGAACCAGATAGGTGGATAGGGAGATGTACTGAAGGCAGTCAAACAAGCACATTTTCACCCTGCTGGCAAGTTTTTTGGAGTATTCTGCAACTCGCAAATATTCACTTCTAACTCTAACATTAGTTAGTACAGTTGAGTACAACCGACAGCTGGAATCAAATAACAAATACATATTTTCAGACTGTATCCTGTAGTCCTATGACTTTGCTTACACTATGCACTACCCAAGTGAAGACAATAACGTTTTCCCATTTCTGATTCGAGGTAAAGGTCAGGAGAATCTCAATGCTGATTGACGATGATGTCACACTGTCACACAGATATGAAATGTTTCTTTGCTTTTTGGTCTGAACACTAGTTATTCTTATTGTTACTGGTTTCACACCTTTTTCTATTTGCAGTGTGATCACACCTTTGTATCCTTCCATTAACTATGCTACTTTTTCATGTTTTAATTCAAATCTTTTATTTATACATATGTAAGTAAGTAGCTCAAATTCACCGTTATTTGATTTACTAACAGTAATTCAGTGACCTAGAAGCAACTTTCTGTAGTCTGTACAGAGGCAGTCAAGTGTAGAAAGAAGTGAATATTGTCAGACGCCAGCTGACTGTCACCCTGACATGGCTCACAGTGACACCTGAACAGAACAGAGCCATCCTCCATGTTGTTGGTAACACCTAAGTCAACATGTATGCTGTGAAAAGAACCGCTGCTCAGAATTTGGAACAATCTAACCAGTTTTTTCATTGCATGTGTACTGTGAACTTGCACATCTATTAATCACCGCTCAAATAGGTCTGGTGTCATGTTCTTGGACAGCTAGTCAATCAGAGCTTTGCAGGTGGGATTTAGAATACAAAGTTAATATTAATTGTTTTGTTTAAAGCATATCACCTGTATTTCTGCCGGTTTATGGCAAATTTGGACATATTCTTTTCCTGTTCACTATCACTGTTTCCTGCACTGGATATGCCCTGGCATGCTGGTTTGACCTGCGCTCTGTGAACTGTCCTGTATTGTTCCTGTAGAATTAAAAGTAGGGTACAATATTATTGTAGGAGATTTTAATATTCATGTGGATATTGACAATGATTGCCTTAGTACTGCATTTATCTCATTGTTGGACTCGATTGGCTTCTGTCAGAGAGTACAGAAACCCACTCACTGCTTTGGCCACACCCTCGACCTTGTTCTTACATATGGCATTGACATTGAGCATTTGGAGGTCTTCCCACAGAACCCTCTTCTGTCAGACCATTACCTCATAACTTTTGATTTCATACTCCCGGAGTGTACACCGTTAGTCAAAAGTTTCTACACCAGATGTCTAACTGACAGTGTTGTAGCTAAATTTAAAGAAGCGATTCCTTCTGCATTTGATTCAATACCACGTCTCAATGTGACGGAGGACTCCTGTGCTAACTTTAGTCCGTCCCAGATTGATCATATTGTAGATAGTGCTACAGGCTCACTGAGAATGACACTACACTTGATAGCCCCACTGAAGAAAAAGACAGTGAGGCAAAGGAGGTTTGCTCCCTGGTATAACCCTCAGACCCGCGACCTAAAGCAAACTTCACGAAAGCTCCAAACTATATGGCGTTCCACCAATCTGGAAGAATCACGCTTAGTTTGGCGAGATAGTCTTAAAACATATAAAAAGGCTCTCCGTAATGCCAGAGCAGCCTATTACTCATCAGTAATAGAGAAAAATAAGAACCCCAGGGTTCTCTTTAGCACTGTAGCCAGGCTGACAGAGAGTCACAGCTCTGTAGAGCCGTGTATTTCTATAGACCTCAGTAGTATTGCCCCACTAGAGAGCTGCGCTCACTAAATGCGGGGCTACTTGTGGTTCCTAGAGTCCTAAAAAGTAGGATGGGAGCCAGAGCCTTCAGTTATCAAGCTCCTCTTTTATGGAACCAGCTTCCACTTTCAGTCCGGGAGGCAGACACAGTCACTTCATTCAAGAGTAGACTTAAGACTTTCCTCTTTAATAGTGCTTATAGTTAGGGCTGAATCAGGTTTGCCCTGGTCGAGCCCCTTGATATGCTGCTATAGGCTTATAGGCTGCTGGGGGATGTTTTAGGATACACTGAGCACCTATCTCATCTTCTCTCTCTCTCCTTATGGATGAATTTACATCTCTCCTTTGCACCTTATTAACTCTGCTTCCTCCCCGGAGTCGTTCACGTCTCATAGGGTCCATTGGACCTGGAGGTGTCTGATGCCTGGTGAGCCGGCCTCCCGTTGGCCATGCTGATGCCCCGCCCCCTCCTCTCTACCTCCTTCTGTTTCATGGATTGGAGTTCCATTGATACATTGTCATATTCATGTAATGTGTTTATGTAACTTTGTAATGCTGTTCATTCTGTACACATGACATCTATTCTTCTGTCCATCCGGGGAGAGGGATCCTCCTCTGTTGCTCTCCTGAAGGTTTCTTCCCTTTTTTCCCTGTCAAAGGTTATTTTTGGGGAGTTTTTCCTGATCCGATGTGAGATCCTGGGACAGGGATGTTGTATGTGTACAGATTGTAAAGCCCTCTGAGGCAAATTTGTAATTTGTGATATTGGGCTATACAAAATAAACTGAATTGAATTGAACAATATAAAATGTAAAAATGCTGTTGCAGTGTGGTTATTATTTTCACTCTATAAAAGGAAATACAGGGAACAAAGTCCCTCATATTAAAATGTTTTATGGGTGGACCCCCAGCCTTGGTTTAGAAATGATCTATTTTTGAGGTCTCAAGGTGGACAATTATGGCGACGACACCGTTTGTCTGGACGGCGTTATCAGTTGTTCTGATAACAACGCACACATATTTCACTTAATTCTCTGCTCAGACCTTACTCTTTTATATCTGTAGCACATATTTGTTTCATGTTATAATAATTCTCATTTTATCCTCTTGGGAATATGATTTCTATTACATGAACATCTACAATTATATATTTATTTCAAAGCCACATAGTGACAAGTTAACACAATGTTTGACAGTTGTTATGCTATCATATCAGTTGTTACATGTCTGTTCTGTGACCTCTCAGCTACTGCAGAGCGCAGATATAAACAGACAGACTGCTGTGCAGAGACACAGAGGAGGAGGGTCAGGAGGAGGACCTTGTAATCCAGGAAGCTGAGCAGCAAGGCCTGAGTCTCAGCACCCACTCTCCGCATGAACGCTCTGGCTGTGGAAAAGTCAAGCTGTCCACTTTTGGCCACAGGAATAGGGAGAAGAACACAGACTGAGGAATGAAAGCTGTACCTCGCTGATTAAGACCACTACATTCACCCTGTGAGCACTAATACCACTTCTTTATAGGTTATGGTGACACATCTAAATGAATCCTCCCATATGGACATGTTCCACACAACCATGCCATACCAGATTCATTACAAGTTCACTGTGATAATTTTCCAAATCAGTTTATTTTGTATAGCCCAATATCACAAATTACGACTTTGCCTCAGAGGGCTTTACAATCTGTACACATACGACATCCCTGTCCCAGGACCTCACATCGGATCAGGAAAAACTCCCCAAAAATAACCTTTGACAGGGAAAAAAGGGAAGAAACCTTCAGGAGAGCAACAGAGGAGGATCCCTCTCCCCGGATGGACAGAAGCAATAGATGTCATGTGTACAGAATGAACAGCATTACAAAGTTACATAAACACATTACAATAAACTTCCGTATTCCCAGGAAACAACTTGGTTTTCTGTGAGCAACCAAACTACTTGGTTGGGTTTAAGAAAAGATTGTGGTTTGGGTTGAAATAAGTTATGACTGTAATGTAAACGTGATGAATTGTTTTGTAACAGTATTTTACACACCATAATGTTAAAACATATTGTGATATTTCGTAATGGTGAGATTCATGAAGAATCTACTATCAAATCTGACTAAACCGACAAATACGTTGAATGAGAAAAAAGCATAATCCCAAACAGCAGCGAGACTGGACTATTTCTAATACATCTGTTGGATTGGATTTAATTTGATCATGTGGGAGGGAAAATGGCGGAATTGGAACTCCATGAGACCAGCAGGGACAGAGGGGAGGTAAGTCAAAAGCACAATATGCATTTTTATCGATTATCAGAATGATTTATTTATTAACCTTTTGTTGTGAGGTGTGTTGTGGGGTCTTGGACTCCTGGCTACAAACCTGTGTGCAGCCTTGAAAACCCTAAACACGTTTGTCCTGTTAAACTGAGTCAGGTCACGTCCCAAACAACACTTGAGCTCACTATTGTAGGATCATATTGGGACAATAATTAACCCACATCCCAGTAGCTGGAAAATATAATACATGTAGGTCAAAAGCTGTTGAGAGGTTTTCAAGTCTAGATTTTATTTAAGTGTTAATAATTGTTGTTATTATAAATGCAGCAGAGTCTACTATTATTTATGTTCTCCTGAGTGAACCTTAATGGAGGTGGCATGGTCTGCAGTTATTATGCCTCATAATTTAGTTAGGCATTGTGTGAGTGTTATAGCTTCAATGAGGTGTCATTACAAGGATTTCTCCTTGTGTTACTACAATAACTACTATTACTTTACATGCTACTTTAGTTAATTTTCAAGGTTTTCAAGTTTATCCTGCTAAAGGCCTTGTTGTTCCCTGAGTCTGAGCAGATGTGAATAACCAGATCAATCTTCAAAGGCTTTGTCATTATTTAAAAAAATTGATTTCTCTTTTACCTGTCCAGGGTGTCCCCTGCCTTCGCCCTATGTCAGCTGGGATAGGCTCCAGCGCCCCCGCGACCCTAATGAGGATAAGCGGTATTGAAAATGGATGGATGGATGGATGGATGGATTTCTCTTTTAATCTTCCCAAAAAGTATTTTGAGTGGAACAAAAGAAAACAACTTCAATAAACTTTTCTTCCAGACATACAGTACATGCAATTTGTTGTGACTTGATTGGGGGGTTAGCCTAGCTCACAGGTGTGCTCCTTTAAAAATCTTCTTCGCTGACTCTGGTTGGCTAATGTGGGTTTAGAAGAGGATATCTTGCTCCTATTGGCTTACATTTGGTGTCAATTGAAAGGTTAGAGTCCTACAGCGAACAGTTTGATATCCGGGTTGTAAATGTGCGTGGCAGAGAACGGCTTTTACAGCTACTTTTCTGAAATATTTTGTCATATCTGCCGGCTGATTTGAAATGATGCAATGGCAGTTTGTGGATATTTATGGATGTAATCACGTGTTTTGGACAAAATCTTTACTGAATTGAATCGTATGGACCTTTTTACGATGTAACAAGACCGTTTTTATTGGAATGTGATGACCTGTGGCTCTAAACGAAGCTTCATCGATGAATCGGCTTGATTTTAAAAACATTTGTTTGTTTGTTGTTGTCTGACAAAAACGTTGCCTGTAGCTGCTGTGGTGGTCCGATCTTGAAATGGAGAGGATAGTTAGAATCACAAGAAACATACGACACTAGTACCTAACTATAAATAGATGGACGATGAACGGTACGATCTCCAGCGCACAGTTGGCGGGCCCGCCCACGGGCCACCGGAACGTTAACACATTATAATTGGTTGTAAGCAGATAAAGGTGTTTTTTAGTGTCTTTGTCAACCTCCTATTGTGGCATTCCATATGTTTATATTGTGACAATAATACCAACAATTGGGTACTTTCTATGCAATTAGGCATATTCATTGTGAAATAGTGTAATATACTAGAATCTGTCTGTGAAGATACATTTCAGTAAACTGCGAGTAAGAAAACATGTCAAACCATTGACATCCACCTACAGTATGTGACAGTACAGCCATAGTATGTATTGACTACATCAGATAATACAATTGTACCCATAAAATACTATTATTGTAAAACACTAAACCCTCTGCTGAGTTAAAATATTGTATAATCAAGGTGCAGTGCACATTTGACTTTGAATCAGCTTTTATGTGACTTGAGTCTTGAGATCAGTTGATTCATAAGCTCACTGAACATGAACATGATCATCGATGATCATTGAGGAAGTGATCAACCACAGAGCAGTGAAACAGGGGGAAGGAAACTTGAATAATCTGTAGATCTTGCTTTCTATCATAGGAAGAGCTGTGAACTCTGTTGCACTTTGTTCCTTGGATGAGAGACTGACGTTCTCCACCTGATAAAATACAGCTGAACACTGTACACTTCACCTGGGTGAAAACAACATCTCCTGACTTACTGCCTGAGATTCTCAGGGCAGAAGCCTGCAGAGTTCACTTCAGATGAAACAACGAGGGATATTCACAGCAAATACACGTGTCATGTTGTTGATGTGGAGCTCCGCCGTGTGTTTGGTGGGAGACTCAAATGCTCTGCGACAAGCGGTGCAACACAAGGTGTTTTCCTCCTTCAGTCAAACACTGCCGGAGGTTATGTGACCTCATCATGAACGCATTATGAAGATCAAGTGTCGTTGCTGAGTAAATGCCACAGTGTAGCAGGGGAGTTTATAAAGATCAGCCTTTTCCATCAGGTGCCGTAGAAATCTATCCTCCAGACTGGGGTCGAATGCTACGTGCACGCCACTCTTTAGTTCTGGAGTGACGAATGGGTGCTCTGTGCAAATATCAGGACATTTAAAGAGCTGACGCATTCAAAAGCCTATCCTTTCCTCCGATCGCTCTGACCGAATAAAACCCGGTTTATGGATGTAGTAAACCCCTCCCATCTGGGACTTCAAGCTCCCTCTGCTCATCATATCCTCTGTGTAGCTCCCCCAGGAGGCATCGATGGGGTCTACCTTGACATCAGTGACACGGTGACCTACCTTTGTCTCCTGAGTTTGTCATCACTTTAAAGAAAATAGGCAGAAAGTTGTAGAGGCACAGCGAACACTGACATATTTCTGCACCTTGTTCTGAGGATCTAAAACCTAGAAATCAGATTTCACTTTTCACTTCATTATTCAGTCTGACATCGTGTTCACGTTAGCTGATTTCTGTTTGGAAGTTATTTTCTATTGACTTGGCAGATGCTGTCCGAATGGAGCATTGGGAGCCATTTGGGGTTCAATGTCTGGTGTAATGACACTTACACCAACCAACCCTACAATTTAAAACCTGAGCTTCACTGTGGTAAGGGACGTATCCGTCCTGCCAACGTCATTTTCAGTCAGCACAGAAGCGGTAAGTGATAGCTTATTGCAATAATGAATACAAATGTTTTTTTATAATTTATTGGATTTCTTTGTGTATCCACTCATATTTATGCACCTGGAGAGAATTATCACATAACTCTTAATGAAGCATTTGACGTCTTTCAGCTCATTTAATATGGTTTCCCAGCTTAAACTGCTCTGCACCGAACAGCAGATACAGTTAGCGACTAGCTAGTGAAACTACTGGAGCATTTAGCAGTTAGTGGAGACCAAAAAACTTAAAAAGACAAATTACATGGTTATGAAACCTCTACATGACCTAAATACATAAGTAAACGTGAACATCAGAGGGAAGATTGGCTATTTCTATATAGCTATTCTTAATGTTGGTCATCGGTGCCACCGGGTTGGATTACAACTAAATCATGTAGCTTCACCTGACCTCCTTCAGCTAAGACTCAGATCTGATCCATACCTGATCCCTCAGACGCAGATCTGGCCTTGCTGCCGCCTTAGACCTTATGTCGGAAGCTCCGCAGCGAGCCATGAAAAGAGCTTCGCCTCGCTGCCACACCAGGCCCCACTTGGAGTCAACACTGGCAGCACTTGAAGAGCCAGTCTGTATTGCTGGGTTGCTGGAGGGAAGGAAGGCACAGGGAACCTAGACAAAATTAAAGTTTGATATATTAACTTTAACCATATATTCATCAGGTGGACCGAAATGCAGCTTCAAATGAATGCTAATGGTGCTTTGTGTAAAGATGCAACTGTTTGTTTAAATTTTGTATGTAGTTTGAGAAATATGCAGATTAAAGAAATTTGAAATCTGTAAGTCTTACAATAACATTACAGAGATGCTCTCATCCATGGTTGTTACAATTTATATGGCCAACTTTTCTGTTCCTACTTCAATGACTTAGCAAGATGATATTCCCATTACACATCCTACTGGCTCTGGCTTGAAGTTGGTGGTGTTGTGCTCATTGACAGTTGTTTCCTGTGGTCAGAGAACCAATCACACCTTTGTAGGCGGGATCTTTTCAGCTGAGCTGGTTTACAATGTGTCTGATATAAGCTAAGAGGGAAATACATATATTTTCTAAACAATATGGCATGAGCATAAAAATGGGGATGCCATCTGCTTGAGTCAGAAAGTGTGGATGACATCGATTAGGTTGTGATAGCTTGTGAATTGGAATATTCCTTCAAGTATTGTGAAACATGTTAACGGCTCCTTACTGTCTCCATGTCATCGGGTTGGATCAGTCATAAATTAACATCCCTTCAAAGCAGAACAAATATAATATGATCACAATGTCAGACCAAATGGATGAAGAGAAACAAAATGGCAATTCAACCACATTATCACACTGTTGGTTCAGCTGTTTTTCCAATGGGGAAATGAGCACAACACCAGCAGAATAACAAAATGGAACAGGAGATGTGTACAGCAGTTCAGAGGTCTTGAACCAGGCCAGTAGCTCCTCACACAAATGCAAAAAAACATGCACAAATAGATTGATAAGACAATGAATGGAAAAAGGGAGTAAAAAATGTCTGCAGTGGTTTAAATCATGATGAAGGGTAAGGACATGGACGTCACGCTCAGCTGAAAGAAATGATTAAAGAACGCGTACCCAAACCCCGTGAGTGAGAGCGCTACTCTTACTGAGGCAGACGGGAGAAGGAAGGAAAGGGACATCTGCCAGGGAGGCAGCAGGGAGACCAGGCCGGGCTGAGAATGGAATTTCAGCATGTGGAATTAGCTTCCCCGCTGTAAGTTACAGCCTCTGCTGAAGAGAATATACATATTTCCGCGTACTTTAGCCTCCTGGGTTAAAACCTTGCAACATGGAGCACAACAGGGATATATATTATAGCTTTTGTCAGAACATAAAAAACATGTTTCTTGATACTGTGGCCCTGATAATTAGACACACCAGAGGGCAGTTAGAACGGTAGGGTGTTATTTTTGCTCGTTGAATAAAGCCAAATATGTCTCTCCAAACGTGTGATAATGGTCCGTGTCAACGGAGGTTAGCAGCAGAAGACGACTCCAGAGTGTACTCAACGCTTAATGTACATGTAATTAAATCAGACATGTTTTTGGAAGCAGTTGGAGCTCGGAGGTTTGCAGAAACACCATCATTCTAAATATTACTCATGACCTACAGCCATAAGGAAATAGTGTGTTTCCTGTTTTTTTGTGGTGAGTTATGGACGTGCTCCATACAACTACATACACAGACAGAAAAACCTCATCTGTCCTCGTCATCTTTGCAGCACAATACTGCTCTGTGGTAAAACAGTGTGTTGTCATTGAAATGTCTATTTGTGTGTCTCTCAAAGAAACCTTCTCATCCTCAAATTGTGAACATCCCCTGCAAGCGCAGATCAAAAAGGTCACCTGTTAATCAGAAACCTATTAGCCCAGAGTTGTACAACAGCTCTTTTGACGGAGGAGACACTTGTCTGAATGTGTGAATGCTTACTTCCTGCATTATGTATGTGTACTGTTTCCTGCATGTTTGCAAATGCAAACCGCAGCTGTTTGCAGACACATGAAACCCATTGGGGATCTCACAGCCTTTACATGAAGCTCATCAATCAATGTGCTTCAACTACAGCAGTCTGGTCTGGAGTGCTGCTACATACCTTTAGAGTTACATGTTCCATTTTCAATGTACGGTTTTAGCTTAATTGACACCTTGTTTTTGTTTTTATGTTAAAATAATTGTCAAACATTTGAATAGCAAAGCAAAAAGTTGTTGTGCTTTGCTGAGAGCACAGACCACACATGGATGGATGGATTATTGATGGATGGATAGATGGATGGATGGTGAATAGATGGGTGGATGATGGTTGGATAAACGAAGGATGGATAGATGAATGGATGGATTGTTGTAAATGTATGGATAATTGACAGATGGATAGTTTGATGAATGGATGATGGCTATATGAATGGATGAATAGAATGGATGGTGTGAATGGATGGGGGAGATTTAATTCTTTCAGCATTTAATTATTTCAGCAGCTTTGCAAAAAAAACACAAGGGTAATGTTCAAAAACCTGCACAATTATTAAAACAATCATTTATAAATACAAAAACCTGAGCCATTAATAAAAACTATATACGTATGTATATATATATATATATATATATATATATATATATATATATATATCTTGAGACACAACATGAATAAATATGCATGGACGGTACCTTATTTCCCCGCTGCAGCTTAAGTGTTCATTAGCTACGTTTGGTACCGTATCATCTGCTGTGTGGGAGTCAGTCCTGCATGCTTAGAAAAGCATACGTCTCACCTTTGTGTTGATTTGGAATATGGCCGCCGTCTTCCTCGTCTCATGGAGGTGTGCTGAGCCGTAATGAGCTCATTACTGTGCCCCGGAGCCGGAGAACGCCCACTGATGGTTGGTGAGAACCACAGTTGTTATATATGTTTTAAAGTTCCACAAGACACAAAGGGGAGGTTTAAGCTTCATCACAAGTGTTTTCAAAGAGGACTTTATCAATATGAGAAGACTAACTGGCACGGGACGAGTAATCTGGGCTACAAGTCCTCTAAGTGTTGGTGAACTAATGCCACTCTGTCATATCCACTGCCCAGAGTTAAAGTGTTTTTCTGGAAGCATCGAACAAAGTTTTGTACTTATGAAATTGTGAATAATAGTGATAGGAATAGCGATATATCCATTGCTTTCACAATGGAGATAAATTGGCATTGGAATTGTAAGATGTTTTATGGTTATCCTAACTATTGGATGACTCAGGTATGAATGAATGGGACATAGTAGGCTTCTTTAGAGATCGTAAAAACTGCTGTTTCCAGGCGAAAGAAGCTTTTATTTTGAAGCCATGTTATTTCGAGTCTTCTGAAAACCGGAAGTGGGGAACAGCTGTCGAACTGTGAGGGAAGCCTCGCCACCTTTTTAGTGGTTAGCGTATAGCATGCTTTGTCATTGAAAGGTATCTGCATGCTACCTAGACTAACCAATGGGACTTTAGCTCAGTGGCTGACTTGCCTATAAAACTCTTTATAAGGCGTGATTTCGTCCTCTTGCGACAGACTTTTCTTTGTGACACCAATACTTTCACTGGCCTCTTTTCATTGTGGTAAATGTATGGCTATGTATGAAATAATTGACACTTCCTAAGTCCGGCCCTTTTTGTTCTGTGCTCCAATAACAGTTAAGCAACTTTTCTGTTATACTAAGATATGCTACATCAGTTCAAAGTTTAACTGAACTATATAAGTCACAATCAATACGTGTCTAAATCTTCAGGGACTAAAGTGTTTCTGAGCACCAGGGTCCCTTTAGAAAGCCTCCTGGTTCTGGTTCTCCCTTGCCCCCATCCCCTCAAGTTGGCCCAGCATTACGGCCTGGGCCTCCAGCAGCGTGGTGTTGCTGTTGGCTCCCAGAGGGCAACCGGTGGAGCAGCAAGAAGAAGCTGTGCTTCTGGCCAGAGGACGAGCCACAGAGCTCTCCCCTTCCGCCAGATCTCCGACTACAGGACCTAGGACCAGAATAACACCTTTTTCATATCAAATGTCAGAGGAAAATGCATGTATTTATGATATACATACATATACTCGTCCCACAGAGTCAGTGCAGTCACACAAGGGGGACCAAAGAAGACCATGAGTTAAGTGCAGGAAGAAGGTACAGTACGAGGACCAGCTTTCCTCCAGATTAACTACTATCAAGTATTTATGGAGTCAGCGAGGACCCAGCAACTCAGACAGGCGGTGACAAATCGCTCACACAGGAAGCCGTTGTCCCCTTCTTCCACCGCACCAAACGAGGGAGCCATGAGAGAGGAAACAAAGCCTTTAACCTCGAGGAAAACACACGGGCCTGCCCTTTCAGGGGAAACCTGCACACATTCAGGTGGCCACACAAACCTCTGCATGAATCACACACAGGCCAAGAAACTCCATCTTAACAAGTCCTTAAGAGAAGTACTGTACATTTGCATTACAGTTTTCTGAAAGCTGCTGAGTCTCGTGTTTTATCTCACAAACCAAAGCTCCTTAATGCATCACTTGGTGTCTCTTGTTTCAGAGCAGGCCAGATTAGCCAGGGCTGCAGGACATTAGCATGTTGCCTTCACTAACAGCTGCGATTCCAGTATTGTTTACTGTATGTTATATGATTTTCTTCAGGAAAACACCTCCATGGGAAGACAATGTCCTGTAAATATACTCTCGTATCATGACACAAGTCTTTTTCAGATGGAACAAAGGTGCATGTTGTGTCCCCAAGTGGTGATTTTTGTGTTATGTTTTCAGGCAGATCCAATTTTTCTCTTAAATTATATCCTAAACACAGACTGTCCACAGTGTTATTTACAAGAGTTCAGATCGAATTAGCCTGTGGAGAGACTAATTCATTTGGAGAGACTAATTCATTTGCAGTTAGTTAATTGCAAATGTTACAGTGGTAACAATGAAGGCTTCTTCCCACGAAAGAAATTGCTCTGTCAAGACATGCCCATGACTCCGGAGACGGACATGTCCATGACCGTCTCCGGAGTCTGAGATGTATCCCTAAAAATCAGATTGGAAACGTATTTCAAACCAGCTCCGAATGTGATGTGCATCCGATATGCAAAAGTCACATTTCATGTGTTCAAAAACCAATGGCCCTTCTGTGGTATATGTAACTTATGCCTCTTGCAATGTTTCATGAAATACATAATTTCAGTTTTCAGGGTGTTACTTTGTTAAATAGAAACACCTTTTCATGTAAAATTTCATTTAGTCCATAATATTACATTCATTTAATAGTTATACGGTGCACATATTTGTGTTATTTTTATATATTCAAGCCGTTATTTTATATTTCATATATAATACTCGTATAATACTAGCAAGGTAATGATGCAGCAATCACTGGCCGGACAAGTCAGACCGGGCTTGTATCACCTAAGTGTGTGTGTGACTGTTAAATTCAAATCTGTAAATGATTAATGTATAGTCAACATAAGAGAGAAATAAATTATATTGATATCCTAAAAGAGTTCATCTACGTACTGATCCATCTGCATCAATAATATCTTTGTGTAGTTTGTAATTAATGGCATCTTTGATCCTGGTGAAAATCATAAACGTTGCTCCTTTGAATAGTTATTGAGTTTGGCGACAAAAATCATTGATTAGTATTTGTTGTTTCCTTATTCTAATTTGATATACTGAATAGTTTTACTGAGAGCAAGCTTGTATCCCTCAGATCCCGAGTGCTTGTTAACAATTAAATAATCTTTGAATCAACAACGAGCTCTCCGTTTCTTCATTGTAGTGGATATGGTTATTCCACCACCTTCATAACGGATGTTAGCTGTCATCACTATCAGCACATTACAGAGTTTTAAAGGGGCAGTTATGAACTGTACATGTGGTCAAGAGACAGAGGAGAGAGACCTGCCTTTATACTGTATATACAGTAGGGAAACAACTTCAGTCAGCAATTATATTTCCTACAAAGCATACTTAAGCTAAGCAAGTTTACTCTGTAGGACACATGGTTTGCTATAGCTACCACTACTTTTTTTGGCTGAACAAACAGTTCAGCCTAAATCAACAAATATCACATTTTCCAGAGAAAAACATATTTGTCCATGACCAATCCATAACTGACTTTAAATTGAATGAGTTGTGAAGAGGGCCTGCTGTCGCCCTGCGGAGACACACGTGCACTGACTCCCTTGTACACCACACACAGACTGGCCTGCGGGGGTCCCGCCTTCCTTCCTCCACCCGGCCTGGCCCACCCTGTGCCTGACTCCGGACAAGACACACCTGCTTCCACTCAGCCCCAGCCCCTTTGAAGTGAACATGTGGAGGTCTCCTTCTACCTCGCCTCGGGCTGCTCTGCCCTAATTTCCCACTGTATACAGAGATTATCTGTGCCTGGGTAATGCAAACACAGGGATCATCTAAATGTATGTGAACGCCCCTAATGGCCCCTGCCAATTGGTCCTGGAACAGGGCTATTGGATGTGGGATGGCTGCAGTAAAGATTTGCACTGCAGCTAATTCGTCAAAGGGATTACACAGGTCTGCAGGGGTTGTTCCACGACTCAGGAGTTATTGGTATGGGAGTCATACATACTTATCATGTATATCTATCATCCCTTTCTGCTGGCTTTGGAATGAGCTGCCTCTACTTATTCATAAGATAAACATGAAACTATTCCAACTGCTTGAGGAGGTTTGGATCTTTTTTTTGCAATCAAGGAAAATTTCCTTCCATGAATATTTGAGATGAAGTTATATTCTGCTTGGCACTGCTGTCGACTATGTGTAGATTAACCTGAGGCAGCAGCCTTAATGCAAAGGTTGACCATGTAAGCTATTTCTATTGAAATGTAAGTCATTCATATGTCAAATAGCATATTAAAGCCCAAACTGCCATCATTTATTTGGCCGTTTTTGATAATCCAATGCAAAAAATCTCTGCCTGTTAGATGATTTCTTCCAGCTCACACACTTGGATCCAATTCAACCACATTTAACCAAGAGCCTCCACATGTCACTCCGAATGAAAGACAACCACAACACAGTGTGGGATGCAGTTAATGAGTTTAAAAGTATAAGACAGCATCTGTCACAAGGCTCTATGAGTCAGGCTGACAGGTACAGCCAGAAAATCCACAGTCATTGGAAACAAGCTGCTTCCCACAGATGTTGCTGACAGATGACAGTTGCTGGGCATCACCGAACCGCCAAGAAGAAAAGAGAACTCCCGCTTTGCACCTGATAGAGCGCACAAAGGCTTTCAGGCAGCAGGCCCGGGAAGCCAGAGGAAGCCACCTGGAGGGCCAGCCAGCCAAAATAATCTCCGCAATACAATAACTTCACCGTGAAATCAGTCCACTCTCCTGCAGCACTTTGTTAATGAGGATTGGACGCGTGTGTCGGGTGCTTGTGAATGCTCATTGACAGCAGATGCCCACCCGCCCGCCTGCCTCACCGACTAACCCCCTTTAAATAAATCATCATTTCCAGGGACGCTCCTCCCAGCGAATGACAGGTTCTCGTGATGCCTGCTCGTAAGCCTTTCACGTTCCAAAGATGACAGATCGAGAATCATCCGGATGCGCAGCTGTGGCAGTTACACCAGAAGCCGATCTGTAATGGGAAAAATCTATGATTCACATCTTGGCAAGAGTAAAATTACAGCTGAGCTTCAACCGGCATTCTGCAGCTCGGCATGGACGCTCGCGATCCGGAATACAGACGATGTCAGGGCTCTTGACAAATAGCCGTCTTTGATTTTATTGGTGTTTGACCTTGAAACTGATGTGAGATCCCTCCACAATATGAGAGTGAATAGATTATGAGCCAATGTGTTTTCAATAGAGACCAGATCCATCTGTGCTAGCTGCTTTACAAGCCTTTTTGAAGTGGTTATTCAGAGAGGGCCATAAGTGAGAGGGACAGGGATCGCATTTCCAAAAACCTTCTTTAGGGCAGACGGGGCATCCTTAAAAATCATTTACAATATATCCTATGCTGCACTGTAATATAATTTAAACCAGACTGGCAGCCATGGCTTAAAGTTTTCATTCTGTGTAATTGCCTCCAACTGGAAACATCTTGCTTTCCGTCGTAATATGTGATATACTGTACTGTAAAAGAGTACTATGACGAACTGCACACCAGGATTGTGATATATCCACTGACAAAGGTGACCAAAATAGACGCAGACCATAAAGGAACGTCATAAAAATATTCCGCTTCAATTTCAATCGAAGCCCGATTCAAATAAACTGTATAAATTCTGTTTTAATGATTGATGAAGGTAACATTTCTGGATTGAAAGGCTGTCATTTAGTCTCGTACCAAAACATCAAACTAAAATGGAATGAGTCTGTCTGTATTTTTGTCAGTATGTCTGTTCACCCGATGAACTTCACACTTGCAGGTGTATTGCTGAGGATCCAAGGGAGCACAGTGTCAACTGTGAAGCTGTTTGGTAGAACGGTTCTCGAGAAAGCTGCGAGCAACAATACTGTGGCCAAGCAATGGACCCAACGGGCATGCACTAGTCTAGTGCATGCCCGTTGCACAGTTTGCAAAGATTCGTCCCTGTTCAGTGTCCTCAATCATCCCCAAAGATACAAGTCATCCATAAGCTATTGTTGTGGGTGTGCTCTGACCCGTGTCACCATTTAACAAACAAATCAATAGAACCTGCTGGTAGCTCAGTGGGGATAAATAGGGGCATCGGGCCAGTCCTGTTAGTCCTGTGTAAGAACACAAAAGTCTCTACATGCACATGCACACCTGAACATAAGTCAAGTCAAATCGATTTCATTTAAATAGCCTGATATCATAAGAAAAACATTTTCCACAAGGAGCTTTGCAATCTGTATAGCATTCTCTGTCCTGAGACCATAAGAAAAAAAACTAAATAATAAAAAATATTATTATTACAATCTTTACAGCAGTCTCTGACCTGAGACCCTCAGGATAACAAACTAAATAATTATAATCCATCCATCCATTTTCAATACCGCTTAATCCTCATTAGGGTCGCGGGGGCGCTGGAGCCTATCCCAGCTGACATAGGGCGAAGGCAGGGGACACCCTGGACAGGCCGCCAGTCCATCGAGGGCACATGTAGGGACATACAACCATTCACTCTCACATTCACACCTATGGGACATTTAGAGATCAATTAACCTGCAGCATGTCTTTGGACTGTGGGAGGAAACCGGAGAGCCCGGAGAGAACCCACGCTGCCACGGGGAGAACATGCAAACTCCACACAGAAGGACCGCTCCGACCGGGAATTGAACCCACGGCCCTCTTGCTGTGAGGCGACAGTGCTAGCCACTACACCACCGTGCAGCCCATATAATAATATAATAATTATAATCATTATTATTATTATTACAATCTGTATAGCATTCTCCGTCCTAAAAAAAACCTAAAGAAACAGAGGAGGGACCTCTCTTCCAGGACGGACCGATAGGCAATAGTGCAATAGTGTGCTTAAAATAGTAGTAGAGGCACTTTGTATGACCAAATCATAGATGGATTATTAACATGTATGAAGAATTGATGAAGGACTTCAATTCTAATTCATTACCACCAGACATCATTCAGTTACACAATGGTACAACGTGTTTGCCTCTGTCTTATAACACTCACAAACGTGAACAGTAGTCACCACATCGGATAATAAAATTCTGGAAAAAAAAAGAATATGTGGTCCTCCAAACAGCACACATGTGTACACTATGTAGAAGCTACTGTTACTGTAAACCACAGTAACAGTACTGTTGTTTTAGAACCAATCCACCACTGACTTCAGCATACACATGGGTATGCTATTTCCTTTTTCCAATTTTTATCAAAACGCACAATTTATTATACCTTCTCTCCCTGCCCCGCCATCCCTTTTTCCTTTCTCCCAGGCTATGATGGGGTATGGAGAAACAGAAGGGATTAGTTTACCAGGAAATTGAAAAGGTGCAAGAGCAGCCAGATATTTGAGATTACTCAGGTTTATAACACAGGCTGATGAGGATAACACGTGTGTGTTTAACACGGAGCATGAGTCCAGCCTTTAGGGTATAGTTGGATTGAAGGTGGTGATGGACTGAGCGATACCTGCAGATAAATGCGAAAGCAGAGAGGGAGGGGATTGTGTTTGTGTCTGTGCTGTGGCTTGGTCCTCAGTAAGGTGAGGCATGTGTGCACGTGTTGAAGTTTGTTTGAATCTGATTATAATGTAGGGCACAAGAAGAAAGTGTCTGTCAGAGGCGTTAAGCGAATATAAATAGCAAGGGGCAACGCCTAGTTCAAAAGAAAGAAGCCAATGCTGAAGTGCCATGAACTGGCTTTATTTATAATGGCCAGCAGGGGGTGACTCCTGTGGTTGTAAACATTAGTCAATTTGTATCGAAGTCTACCCTTTCTCTCACTTGATTTATCACCTTAGCAAACATTGTAAACATCAGTTTATGGTCTCTATAAGGTCTTAACATATTCAGGTTAGCCATAACGTTACTGCTGACTTAATACTCACCATCCAACATGTTCTCTCTTGTATAGCGCTTTAAAAGAGGTACTCAAATGCACTTTACATGGTAAAATAAGAAAGAATAAAAGCAACAACAACGTAAATGAGAGATGGCATAACAGTAAGAAATAAAACAAAAGAACTAGCATCACAGGTTAAAAGCAGATCTAACTTGATCCGACACTCGCTAATATTACGCAGGGCTTCCTTTCATGAACCCTGACAGAGTATGCCAGACACTGACAACCTCACAGCTAAATGAATTGATGTGGGACTTACAGGGAAAAGTGGCAGCATGTTTCCAAGACGATGCATGCAACATGGAGGTGCTACCTCTCTAGATAGTTAGATAGATAGATAGATGTTATTAATTTGTTCAAAGCTTAAATGAAAGCTATAACCTCTCTGTGTATTGGGTTTCTGTTAACGAGAGGTTAAAGTCACGTTGCCGTTATGCAGTCGCGGGCCGTGCATTTTCTACCTGGGCCTTCTGTGCCGTCTTACTACAGCTGAACAACCTAATAACCTCACTATGACGCCACAGCTATGTTATTATTTGTTTTGTGTAAACACCTCATATTCACACAACACTGCAACATTTGACAAGTGAAATAAAATGTTACATGAAGCGCAACACCTACAGATACATAAATACGCGCATGACGGCATGCTGCGTCATTAACAGACAATATATATAGTCCACATCAACGGAATTAACACAAATGACAAGAACACATTCACATTTATTTATAACAAAATAATCCAACAAAACTACTGCACTAAAACACTCAAGAGCACGAAACATTCAAATATTATTCACATCAGAAAAATATATGCATCAGAAGGAACGATATTAACTATATAATAAAAACAACACCATAGACAAATGAACACAACGCTACTGCAGATGTAAAAACACAAAAAGCAGTTCACTCACCAAATGCTGTTCACTTATAGACAAAGTCCATCCTCCTCTCTTTGTTAACAAACAGTTCAATGACGCGGTTGGACAGTGTATCGGTGGCTTCAGTCCCAGTAACAGGTCCTTCTCCATGGCAATGGATGCCAGTGATGGCAGTCGAGCCTCCCCAGTTGCGTTTCAGGGCTGAAGATGTCCGCTCGACAGAGGCAGTGGATATTGGGATCGTCACCCCCAAACATGCCAGTCCGTAAAGTTGAAGCAATACCATTTGTAACTCTTCTCTGATGCTGTCAGCCAAGAATATGGTTCGGAGTTGGTGGACTGAAATTGACGCACAAATGCTTTTACTTTCCGGGTGAAGGCTCCTAGCTGTGGGGTTTGTTACTGTAACACGCTGCTGTCACTATCCCCGGGTTTCCACCCCAGCACCAAGGAATGAGCACACTTCGGTTGATTATTTGGCAATATACTCCCTCTGGCTGTGTCTCTGCTCTCCGGTGCCGTGCCTCCATCTCTATCACACCTAATATAGGTGAGAGACACACAACCCCTGATCCCATGCAGCTGAGGCCAATTAGGCCTCTTCCCGGCACCTGTTCCCTGAGCCACTCCCCTCTGCAGCTGAGCCTAACCACGCCCTAGCCAACACATACTTCCACCGCCTGACTTAGGACGGGAAGCTATCCGGCCTAACCTAGCTGAACAGGGGGGGGGGGGTAAAACATATTTGATGTGACGTGTCGAGTCTTGTCCAATCAGCGTTAAGATGTCTACAGCGTCTTCATTGTGGGGTTAGGGTTAGCTTGAATGTCAGCCTGCAACATCTACTGCTGTAATGTTGCACGGTGTATCGATACTAAAAATGTAAGCGTTACCCGTAAGTTTAAAAAGATACGATTTTGCTTCTTTTTTTTTGGGATCGATTGGTTTCGCTCCCTTTCACTCTGCCTGCAGGCATTGACTGCAAGGGGCGAGGCTGCACAGTGCTCACACTCGCAACAAGTAGTGCTCACTGACAGCAAGTGCCGGAGCTTTGGCTGTAGGCTAATACTAATATTAATGCCATTTGTTAAGTGTTCAAAAAGCTGGGCAGGAACAAGCTGGTCAGAAAGGGAACCATACAGATGTTTCATTTATTACTATTATAGATAAATATACCAGTATCGTATTTGTGGTATTGTATCGAATTCTGGTATTGTGGTATCGGGTATCATGATATTTATGTCAGGTACTTCCCTCGGTGTCACCTTTTTCCCCCCTTATGAGTTTGCAGGTATGAGTACACTTGTAAACAATGCAGTATGCACAGGTTTAAAACTCATTCTTAGGAACTTAATGTAACCTGTGGTAACCCAAACCATTAGCCCGATCCACCACTGCAACCGCATGATCATCTGTTTCATCAGCGACATTTAGTGCGGGGACAGCGTCAGGGAGAATAAATGACTCCAGACCCCACAGAGTGGAGTGTGCATGCAGATGATATGTTTGTGTTTGTAATAAGGGCACATTTGTATGAATAAATCAGTAATGGTGTACACCATGTATGTCTATTGTTTGTTCCCACATCTGTATGCAAGTCTGTGTGTGTTTGTGCGCACAGGAAAGTGACAGCAGGAGGTCTCTTCAGAGTCGTTCCTACTGTGAAGCCGACCCTGGGTTTCCTCTCAAATGTAATTACCACTCGGTAATTATTGACTAATTATACTTTATGGTGAATAGAACTGCCTCTAATAATTTCTGTTGTTGCCAGATAGAAAAAAAAACAATCTGTAGAAACCTTGAGTAGGTGGATGGAAATAACAATACTGTCTCATATTTTCCTAGAGGGCCATAGCCTTACAAACAATAAGTACAACATAATGTGAAATGAAAGATAGTCATTAACTCGGATTTCCTATTGTCATTATCCTTGCCATAATGGTATTTAATGTGCAAAGTCAATGGAGACCTCAAGCTAACAACCCACGTGTGATAATAATAAGTATTCAGCGGGGTTGGTGCCGTGACCTCCACTGAGCCAGAAAATCGCGCATGAGGAAAGAATATTTGCATATTACTATGGTGCTAATTAGACGTTCTGGTCTTAGCAGTCCATTCTATATAATTATATATATTTTTATAGTGTTGTGTATAAACCTGTTTCAAACTAGTATAGCATGCTCCAATAAATATTCAGTGAGAATATGGGACGTAATAATGAAGTAGAAGGTATTATTAAGATTCAGCACCAACATAAAAAAGCCAATGATGCATGGTTAGGGATACTTGATAAACATACAAAGGTGACCCAAGACAAACCAGCCACAAAACAATTTGGATCTGATTATATAACTGGGTCTATGCTGAATGCATCACAAGGTATCCACAACACAAGCCCTTGAGTCATACGTGCATGCTGTTATGCTGTTCCTATCTGTTGAGCTGGGAACAGCGTATCTGGGTCAACTGAAGCCTACCGTTTTACCTGATGACAACCTTGGCTGTTGAAATATCATTTAAACGGTGTAACTACCAGAATCCCTGCTGAACGCTGCCAGTCTCTGAGGTCCAATTCCCTGTGGGCCTCCGATACTAAAAATGGCTCCAGAGATGGTGCTGTGAGGTATGTGAATGTCATTGTCCCTGTGTTACCAAACGTCCCACATAAGTGGTCCATAATCAGGTCTACTTTTGGCTTGGTTAGGTTTCAAGCATTTACTATGATACTCACCTATTTAACTGTTCAAGGAAAAATTACAATTAATTTAGACTTTGAATGGACTTATAATTGTATAGTGCCATTTTCATGGTGCCACCTGCACATCAGAACTGTCTTACCATACATACCTATTCATACACAGCCTACGTGATCAATTGGACCTGAACTGAACAGTGGAGCCAGGGATCACACTGATGATCCTCTGATTGAAGGACAACCCACTTTACCACTGACCCACAGAGACTCTTTGGGTCCTGCTCACTTTCTACTCGCCACCTCAGCTGTAGAGGTTCAGGAAAACTCCTAAAACAACATAGGCCTATAGTCGTAGTAAACACAGAGCGCAATCACATTATGGCTAACTGCACAGGGATCTACATTAAGCATATTGCTTGCTCAATCAGAATAAAAACATGCATTTAGAAGGTAGACTACAAACAGCCAATCAATCCCTTATTTGGAAAGCTAACTACTTCTAATTAGAAGATGTTAGCATGTACAGTCCATAAACATAACAAATATGATTAAAATCAGCATGCTAGCATTTTAATTTCAAACATGCTGATGAATCTGTCGATATACAGACTCAGACATCTGTTTGCATGGCTTTATTTCCACATTTGTATCATTTGTTGAAGCACAAGCTTTATCTCTAAACATATTACTGGCCTATACTGTATTATCACATGAAATGAGATTGGATGGTTTTGATTGTCCCACTTATTATGGCAAATGGACACGCCATGTGCAGGACAAACTATGTGCAGGACACACTATGTCCAGGACAAGCCATGTGCAGGACAAGCCATGTGCAGGACACGCTATGTCCAGGACAAGCTATGTACAGGACAAGCCATGTACAGGACACGCTATGTCCAGGACAAGCTATGTGCAGGACACGCTAGTACAGGACACGCTATGTGCAGGACACGCTATGTGCAGGACACACTATGTGCAGGACACGCTATGTGCAGGACAAGCCATGTGCAGGACACACTATGTACAGGACACGCTACATTAGATTACATTACATTACATGTCATTTAGCTGACGCTTTTATCCAAAGCGACTTACAATAAGTGCATTAAACCATGAGTCCAAACTCAGAACAACAAGAATCAAGCAAGTACAATTTCTTCAATAACGTTAAACTACAGAGTACTATCCGTAAGTGCCATTTAAGTGCTACTAAAGTGCTAAACAACAAAGTGCTATCGGTAAGGGACATTTAAGTGCTACTACGGCATTTAAGTGCTACCTATTCAAGGTATAGTCGAAAAAGATGTGTTTTTGGTTTGCGACGGAAGATGTAGAGACTTTCTGCTGTCCTGATGACAATGGGGAGCTCGTTCCACCAATGAGGAGCCAGCACAGCAAACAGTTGTGATTTTGTTGCGTGTTTAGCTCGAAGTGACAGAGCTACAAGCCGATTGGCAGAAGCCGAGCGAAGTGAACGGGCTGGGGTGTACGGTTTGACCATGTCCTGGATGTAGACTGGACCCGATCTGTTCGCAGCACGGTACGCAAGTACCAATGTTTTGAAGCGGATGCGGGCGGCCACCGGTAACCAGTGAAGGTCGCGGAGGAGCGGAGTAGTGTGGGTGAATTTTGGTAGGTTGAAGACCAGTCGAGCAACTGCATTCTGGATGAGCTGTAGAGGTCGAATGACATTAGCAGGTAGACCTGCCAAGAGGGAGTTGCAATAGTCCAGCCGTGAGATGACCAGAGCCTGGACCAGAACCTGTGCCGCCTTCTGAGTGAGAAGGGGTCGTATTCTCCTGATGTTGTACAGCATGTACCTACAGGAGCGTGTTATTGCGGTAATGTTGTCAGTCAGCGAGAGTTGACTGTCGAGCGTCACTCCGAGGTTCCTGGCAGTCGGAGTCGGAACCAGCACTGAGTTCCATCCATCCATCCATCCATTTTCAATACCGCTTATCCTCATTAGGGTCGCGGGGGCGCTGGAGCCTATCCCAGCTGACATAGGGCGAAGGCAGGGGACACCCTGGACAGGCCGCCAGTCCATCGAGGGCACATGTAGGGACATACAACCATTCACTCTCACATTCACACCTATGGGACATTTAGAGATCAATTAACCTGCAGCATGTCTTTGGACTGTGGGAGGAAGCCGGAGAGCCCGGAGAGAACCCACGCTGCCACGGGGAGAACATGCAAACTCCACACAGAAGGACCGCTCCGACCGGGAATCGAACCCGCGGCCCTGAGTTGTTGAAGTTAATAGTTAGGTCGTGGGTGGGAGAGCCTTTTCCTGGAAGGAGGAGAAGTTCAGTCTTGTCCGGGTTAATTTTCAGGTGGTGAGCGGACATCCACTGAGAGATGTCAGTCAGACAGGCAGAGATTCGTGCTGCTACCTGTGTTTCGGATTGGGGAAACGAGAGGATCAGTTGGGTGTCGTCAGCATAGCTGTGGTAGGTGAAGCCATGCGAGCGAATGACAGAGCCAAGAGAGTTGGTGTACAGAGAGAAGAGAAGAGGACCAAGGAATGAACCCTGAGGGACCCCAGTAGTCAGAGGACAAGGCTCAGACACAGATCCTCTCCAGGTTACCCGGTAAGAGCGGTCGGTGAGGTAGGATGAGAAGAGTGAGAGCGCGGTGCCTGAAATACCCAGGTCCTGGAGGGAGGACATGAGGATCTGGTGGTTCACTGTGTCAAAGGCAGCAGAAAGGTCTAGAAGGATGAGGACAGAGGAGCTCTAGCAGTGTGAAGCTGCTCAGAGACAGCAAGGAGGGCAGTCTCTGTTGAGTGGCCTGTCTTGAATCCAGACTGGTGGGGGTCTAGAAGGTTGTTACAGTGAAGAAAGGAGGAGACTTGGTTAAAGATAGCTCGCTCTAGAGTTTTGGAAAGGAAGGGGAGGAGAGAGACAGGTCTGTTGTTGTTGACTTCAGATGGGTCGAGAGTGGGTTTCTTCAGGAGAGGGTTGACTCTTGCCTCCTTCAGAGAGTTAGGGAAACAGCCGGTTGAGAGGGAGGTGTTAATAAGATGGGTGAGAAAGGGAAGAAGGTCCGGAGCAATGGACTGGAGAATGTGAGAAGGGATGGGGTCAAGGGGGCAGGTGGTTGGGCGGGCAGAGGTTACCAAGGTAAGAACTTGATTAGGAGACAGGGGGATAAAAGAGGAAAACAAGGGGGATGCAGGTGAAGTTACTGGAGGTGTAGTTATGGAAGATGGATTAGTAAATGAAGAGCGTATGTCGTCTATCTTTTTTGTAAAGTAGTCAACAAAGGGTGGAGGGAGGGGGTGGACCAGGGGGGTCAAGGAGGTTGGAAAAAATTGAGAAGAGCTTTTTCGGGTTAGAACAGACTTTTGGCTGCAGAGATTGATGCAGAGAAGGAGGAGAGAAGAGATTGATAGGCAAGCAGGTCGCTGGCGTGTTTGGATTTTCGCCATTTTCTTTTCGCTGTTCGCATAGTGGCACTCTCGGCGCGCACCGGTTCGGATAGCCACAGAGCCGGAGAGGACTTGCGGACCTTTCGAGTCGTAAGAGGACAGAGAGAATCAAGAGAGGACGACAGCGTAGAGAGAAGAGTGTCAGTGGCGAAGTTAGGCTGCATAAGTGCGAAGGAATCGGTTGAGGGGAGGGCTGACAGAACAGAGGAGGCCAGAGAGGAGGGTGAGAGGGTGAGAGGGTGCGGATGTTGCGACGGACAGGTGCAGAATCCGTTGTGGGAGGGTTGTTAGTTCCAAAGAGTGGGACAGTGTAAGATATGAAGAAATGGTCAGAAACATGAAGTGGAGTTACAGTGAGGTTAGCTGTAGAGCAGTTTCTGGTGAAAATATAGTCAAGGTGGTTGCCAGCTTTGTGAGTAGGAGGGGAAGGACTGAGAGAGAGAGCAAAGGAAGACAGTAAGAGTAGCAGGTCCGATGACTTCTCAGTCTGGATGTTAAAGTCACCCAGAAGGATGAGCGGGGGGCCATTTTCTGGGAAGTTTGATAGGAGAACATCTAGTTCTTCCAAGAAGTCTCCAAAGGAACCAGGAGGACGGTAGAGAACGACAATGGTTAGATGAACCGGATGAGTAACTGTCACTGCATGAAACTCAAAAGACAGTGGGGTAAATGGAAGTGGGTAGAGAGCAAAACTCCATTTGGGTGAGATGAGTAGACCTGAACCACCACCCCGACCAGAGGGTCTGGATGTGTGGCTGAAGGAGAAGGCCGAGGAGAGAGCAGCAGGGGTTGATTTGTTGTCTGGTGTGATCCAGGTCTCAGTGAGAGCCAGGAAGTCCAGCGATTGCTTGATAGCGAAGCCAGAGATGAAGTCCGCCTTGCGGTTAGCTGACTGGCAGTTCCAGAGGCCCCCAGTGACGAGGCGCTGGGTCTGTGTGGAGCGGGTGGGATAAATAAGAGAGGAAGGATTTTGGTGCATGTGTGACCGAGTCCGCGGTCTATAGTATCTACGAGTAGATGTGCACACAGGTATGAAAAGAAAACACATTATCACAAGGAAATGTTTATACTCAGCCGCCCTCGAAGACTCCAACGAAAGACTCCTAGGTCTTTATCCTCCGAGTCTTGACTCCAACGAAAGACTCCTAGGTCTTTATCCTCCGAGTCTTGACTCCAACGAAAGACTCCTAGGTCTTTATCCTCCGAGTCTTGACTCCAACGAAAGACTCCTAGGTCTTTATCCTCCGAGTCTTGACTCCAACGAAAGACTCCTAGGTCTTTATCCTCCGAGTCTTCATACGAGGAGTCTTCCTTGACGCTTCAGCTGACGCTACAGGCCCCAACCTGGTTATACACCCGAGTTGGCGGTAATTGGTTACAGCTGTGTCGAGCCCGCCCACAGGTCGTTGAAGGAATTGCCCACTCAGTGATCGATACTGGTAAGCAGGGGATCCTTGCTAACAGTGAAGTCTCAGTTTGCTAGAATGTGAAATTCTTGCCAAACTGATTAAGGACAAAGATCTGTTTACCTCAAGGTAAAAAGTAGAATAAAGTTCAGTCCCTAGTAGATTTGGATTACAGAGCAAATACTGAAATCCTAGCTGGTTTGGTTGACTTTTCAGACACTTGTGTAAAAAAGCAAGAAATCGCAGCTCAAAGTGTTCAAATTAGAAAGACAGTACAGACTAGCATTCTAGTATAACTAAATACAGCAGATACAGTAGTAATATAGCAGAGAAACCTCTTTAAAGAATATACTCAGCAAGATACAGGAAGTCCCAGAAGTCAGTGGACACACAGCTCAGATGCACTGGAGAGCTTGTTGTTGTCGCACTGCTGCACTGCTGCTATGTGCAGGACAAGCCATCTACAAGACACGCTATGTCCAGGACACAGTATGTGTAGGACACACTATGTACAGGACACGCTATGTGCAGAACACGCTATGTGTAGGACACACTATGTACAGGACACGCTATGTGTAGGACACACTATGTACAGGACACGCTATGTGTAGGACACACTATATGCAGAACACACTATGTCCTGATCAACGCACTGTTGGGCCAACCTCTCGGTCGTAAACAGCGCTGCAATTTTGTGATAGTCCAGCTGGAGCATCTTGCTCATCATCGGCGAATCTCTGTCATGGTTGCCCTGTATTCTCCCACGAAAAAAAACAGGACACACTATGTGCAGTACAAGCTATGTATGTTTTATTTATACATATTATTTCTGAAAGTCTGTGTTGGAAGTCTTATCAATGCAAGTTCTTTTGTTCTCCTTACTTTTCAGCAGTCTTCTCGGGTCCCCAGATTGTTACTTATGGCACTGATTCCTTTCAGGCACTAAGGTTCAAAATGAGTTAATACAGAATAAGCTAGATATGCATGAACTAAACATTTGAAGAAGAAAAAAGGGAGATCATCTGGGAATGCAGCTCTCCAACCTCCAGTCAGCATGAAAAATGTAATTAGTGTGATGAGTCCCCAAAGTATCATCACAGTATCCCTTCATTTCATTCAGCCTCCCCTGTGCACTTAATGTAATATGAGACTTTCATTTTGGCACTGAGACTACTGTTAACCTCAGCTGTATTTTCAATGTCAAATGAATGAATCAGCAGTGATTCATGGCATTATTAAACATCAATAAAATCAGAGAAAACTATCTGTTATATGCTGCTTGCAATGTGCTATTATTCACAGAAAAGCGTATTTCTTGTGCTCTCCAGATGAAAGACAGCCAACTTAGGGTTACATTTGGCAGTGAGGAGAAAGATATATGAGTAGGCTGTACGTATATCCTTAGGTGAGAGGGGGTAGACATCATTTGTGGATGAGTGAGGAGGCTTGGAGGATAGACGACAACACAAGTAAAGCATAATCCACTATGGCTGTGTTACATCAGAGGTGGTAAAGGAAGGTATTATGCTGGTATTAACCTTTGCAGGGCCAATGCAGTGCTCACCACCTCCATGATAGATCCAGGATGATACATGCAGTAAACTCCCATTTAGCTATATGTTTGTTCCTTATCAGAGCCAGAAATAACTAGCAAGCCTGAGGCATAAGCCAATTAACACTAGGACCCACAAGACAGTCTGCATGACCATTTGGGTTCTTATCATGTAATAACTTTAAATAAAAACTACAAGCCTTTCAGGCCAGGACCTTGGCTGTATCTGTGTTTTAGATATCTGAGCATTTAGTCCTGCCACCATGATTATGGACTGCAGTTGCCACATTTTACTTTATTTAAACCTCGCCACAAAATGTCATTTTAATTTTAATGTAAAAGTCAGAGCTGCCACACATTTAAGGACTTTACACCTTGGGGGCATTTCTTCAACAAATATATGTAATATTTTACATTGATGTATTTTTTCTGTTTATGTCATGAGTACTTTCACACAGAATGCAAATATTCTGCCAACAAGGTATATTTTTTTCTATTAAAAAGAAGCTGTAGGTAGCTGGTAGAATTCTGGCGGTCCTGGTGTTAAACAATTGGTTCAGGTTCCGGAAGCCTCTAAATGCAAATTATACAAATTGCCCTCTACATCAGTGTAATCATGATAACCTCAACCAAGAAGTACTCATGACCAAGATCAGAGTGTGTCGAGGCAAGACCAAGTCTTGAGACCGGTCTCAACACCAAGACCAATCTTGAGTACTAGAAAAGTTCAGTCAGTTTTTACTTCTTCATCTCAGTCTAATACCGCACAATACGTCCAGTATATTATCTTTCAAAGTCACTAATAATTATGTCTAACAACATTATAAGGCAATTCATATCAGTGACTTCTATAACCATGCAGAGCACACGCTGCACAGTTACTAGCTGTTAAATGGAGTTGGGTCAGGTGGTAGGTTCCAATTGTGCTCAGAGAAGCCCCAAAAGTCTGAAGTGTCACTGTGTCTGTCAATACCTGGGAACGCAGCTCTCCAACCACCAGTCAACCTGCAGAGTGTAATTAATGTCATGAGTCTCCTATGTATCATCACAGTATCCCTAAGTCCCCTCTCATTCCACAGACTGCCACTCCCACCTTCCCTGCAGTAATCATGTGCTTCCCATCGTTACCAGATCAGTAGTCCCATACCTGTCCCCCATCCCGTCCGTATCCCTGCAGTAAAGGCCTATATACCAGTCCCATGTGCATTCGTTTTTGCATCCAATGCGAATTTAATTTATTTAAATTGAATTCCTCATTTTGCAACAAGAGTTTTCAGCCATGCTAGCCGCTCTGTGAAGCTGTATTTGTAATATACTCGCAATGATAATACGAGCACGTTAATCTTTAGCAGGTACAATGCTCACAGTATGAGGGCTGTTTTGTCTCTTGTCAGTTTGTTAAGGGTGTGATCAGTTCTAACACATCTGAGCAAGTCTCGAGACGATGTGTTTACATACTTAAAACACACACACAGCTGAGGATGGGAATGTCTTTAGGTTTGCAGGTATTTGGTCATAAACCAACGTATTGGAAAAATAGTGTTATGATGAAAAGTCCAAGGATCACCAAAGGTATTACAACTCACCTTATTGGGACCATGAATGCGTCTACAAAGTTTTACAGCAATCCATCTAATAGTAGTCGGTGAGATATTTCAATAAGGAACCAAAATGTCAATGTCATGGTGGAGCTAGATGAAAAGTCAGGGGATTGCCAAAGTAGATAGGGTCAATCATGATGGACCATGGAGGTATGCACAAAATTCAGCATGTTGCTGGTGGCATTAGAGAAAAAAAGTCAAAGTAATTTGAATTTAAACTCTGGGGACAATATGTATTGGTACAGCATTTAATGGCAATCCTTTTATTAATTAATAGATAAAAAAATATTTCAGAGAGGTACCATACTAATGTTTTCACTTTGATGGTCGGAGAACTCTTTGGATTTCTGTGCTATTGTTCCTGCCTCATTGTTTCAGGCAGCGGTCTGAGTCAATGCCAGCCTGAAGACTGAAGCATGACTTCATCACCTTGTCCTAACTTCCCCTTTCTTCTTGACCACTGGAAAGAATTGTGAAATATTTCTGTCAACAGGACCTCAACCATCCACACACACATGCCAAGTGATTGAATGTGTTTAAATATGACTTGTTCTCTGAATCATTATAAAACATTGAACACCAATGTTTAATAAACACTTTACTTTTTACAGTAACATCTCCCAAAGCTGCTGAAAAGACACAGTAGGGGATAAACGCCAACCTTCAACACAACTTGAGACTGAATGTCAGGTGTGGAGATTTCAATCGCTGCACTCAGATTATACAAGGCACTGAAACTGAGCAGGGGAGAGACATTCAAAACACAATGTCTTATTCATCCTCCACCTTGTGCTACTGTATTCCTCAAATAACATGGGTACAAACTGGAACAGATCACAGTATGTTGGCTCCTGTCTTGTCTGTTGTCTGACTGTTCGGGGTGTGATCAGATCTGACACATCTGAGCAGGTCTTAAGACTATCTCAGAAGGTTTAACATGCAGATTCATACACTTACAAACACACACTTTAGTCAAATGTAACAAAATCATAAAGGCTCAAAAGTCCACTAGTTTTTGTAGCTTTGAGCCACATCTCATTGGTTTTTTTTGAAGACGGGGGTCTGAATATAGACTGTGAGATGAAAGTTCAGAGAGGTAGCCAGCTTTGATTATTTATATTCACATATTCTGTTCCCAAAGGTCAAGATTGATCTTTCATGCTCATACACTGAAGTCATATTTTTGGCACTGTGCGATCGCACAGACCCGACCTAAAGTCATATCCAACACCAGTGCTTCATGTTCTACCAGTTCATGTTGAAAACTAAACAAAATCAAACAAACAACGATAAGACAAATCAACAGATGCAGGTATGCTTGAGGTGGTGCAAATTGAGGCAGAAATGTGGCCACATGACTTAAGATGTGCCCTTTGTGACAATCCAGAGGTCAAATTCAGAAATTCAAATTTCTTCATGTTCATTGGATTGCAGCTGGAATACAGGGGAGAAACACGTCACATTGCTGAGGGGGCACTATCGAGAATAAGCTGTCCATACACCGTTCATAAAATGGATCAAACCATTATACCTTGGTAGAAGAATGATCCCAGAATGTAAAATGATTTCCTGTTTGATTAAAATGAAAGGCCAAACTTGCTTGAGGATATTGGGGAGCACGGCTGCAGATGAAAATCTCACTACCAACACGACCTCAGGCAACGGTACTGCTCGAATTCAAATGTAAAAGCAGCCATGAAACAGAAGGAGGTAGAAAGGAGAGCAGGGGCAATCAGCAGGGGCAATCAGCAGGGCCAACGCAAGACCGGCTCACCAGGCATCAGACACCTCCAGGTCCAATGGACCCTATGAGACGTGAAGTCACAACGACTCCGGGGAGGAAGCAGAGTTAATAAGGTACAATGGAGGGATGTACATTCATCCATAAGGAGAGAGAGAAGAGGAGATAGGTGCTCAGTGTATCCTAAAACATCCCCCAGCAGCCTATAAGCCTATAGCAGCATATCTAGGAGCTGTACCAGGGCAAACCTGATTCAGCCTTAACTATAAGCACTATTCAATTCAATTTTCAATTCAATTTAGTTTATTTTGTATAGCCCAATATCACAAATTACAATTTGCCTCAGAGGGCTTCACAATCTGTACACGTACGACATCCCTGTCCCAGGACCTCACATCGGATCAGGACTATTAAAGACGGAAGTCTTAAGTCTATTCTTGAATGAGGTGACTGTGTCTGCCTCCCGGACTGAAAGTGGAAGCTGGTTCCATAAAAGAGGAGCTTGATAACTGAAGGCTCTTGCTCCCATCCTACTTTTTAGGACTCTAGGAACCACAAGTAGCCCCGCATTTAGTGAGCGCAGCTCTCTAGTGGGGCAATATGGTACTACAAGCTCCTTAAGATATGATGGTGCATCACCAATCAAGGCTTTGTAGGTGAGGAGAAGAATTTTAAATGTGATTCTTGATTTTACAGGGAGCCAGTGCAGAGCAGCTAATACAGGAGTAATGTGATCTCTTTTCTTAGTTTTTGTGAGTACACAAGCTGCAGCATTCTGGATCAACTGGAAGGATTTAAGAGACTTAGTAGAGCAGCCTGATAATAAGGAGTTGCAGTAATCTAGTCTGGAAGTAACAAACGCGTGAACCAGCTTTTCTGCATATTTTTGAGACAAGATGTGCCTGAATTTTGAAATGTTACGTAGATGGAGTGTTTCCTGATAATGTTGCCCAAAGGAAGCATATAAAGGTAAATAAAATTGGTCCAAGCACAGAAACTTGTGGAACTCCGTGGTTAACGTTGGTGGTCATTGAGGATTCATTGTTTACTAATACAAATTGAGATTGATCTGATAAATAGTATTTAAACCAATTTAGTGCGGTACCTGAAATGCCAATCGACTGATCCAGTCTCTGTAATAGGATGTCATGATCAATGTTGTTGAAGGCAGCACTAAGGTCTAACAAGACCAGTACATAGATGAGTCCTTTATCAGCACTAAGGTCTAATAATACCAGTACAGAGATGAGTCCTTTATCTGATGCAATTAGGAGGTCATTAGTAATTTTCACCAGTGCTGTCTCTGTGCTGTGGTGTTTTCTAAATCCTGACTGAAACTCCTCAAATAAACTATTCTGATGTAGAAAGTCACACAACTGATTTGCGACTACTTTCTCAAGGATTAAAGAAGCTCTATGTGAAAGTCGCTGTGAGTGGTTTTATTAGAGTGGTGCAAAAGAGTGGTGCAAACAAGGACACATTGCCAGCACAGTTTATACAGACTTTCTCAGAGGAAAAACTGTCAGTGCAGAATCTAAAGGCTCTTGAATGCCATTGTGTTTGGTATATGCATTTATGACCTCTTTAGCTTGGGGCTCTTGTTGAGGAGAGCTGTGTTTACTTTAAGGCACCCTTTATAGCGAGGAAGAAAAGAGCAGTCTTAAAGATGTGGCCACTTATTCTGTCTTAATCTCCCTTGTTACTACTGAAAGCCTTGTAAATATCTGAAGTATTTAGACCTCAATCTCTCCCATGAGCAAACATACAAAGACAAGCTAGCTCACTGAGCACTGTGGGGAAGTACGCTGTGTTTGCTTTGTCCAAGACACTGCAGGGCCGATGTTGTGTTATATGTTCCAGGAGGGAAAAAGGGATCTGTAAAAAACATATGGATTTTCGATTAGATGTTATCTGTAAACCTGCACTAATGATATATTTATTCTAAGAATTTAATTACGTGTCATGACAAAATTAGTAACTAACAGGTGAACATAGTGGAGCATTTAGTAGAGAAAGAGACACAAGTTGGTGGAGACCAAAACAGAGCTATTGTGGAAATGTATAATGCTGTTCTTTTTAGATGTAACTTCATGTGCATGAATATGGCTCATCCTGACCTCACCAAAACCAAATAACAAATGTACTTTACGTCTAACTTGCTGTAGTGTCATCCGGATCTCATCACTTAACCCTCTTCCTTGGAGACAGCAGCACCTACCAAGCACATACCAAGGCTGAGACCCTGGCCTTGCTGCCTCGGCGGACTGAAGAGGACGCCTGCAAAATGGATGGGGGGGACAAAATAAAGTGCAGATATACTCCGTTATTAAACCTTTTCTCGTGGTTAGACCTCCACACCATCTGTGGGGAAAGAGCTTCATAAGATAAGTAAAGCTTGATCCACTGCACCAAGTGGCCAACAAATCAATTAATCCAACTTTAATTAAAAGTTGACGATGATACTTATTTGTCTTGTTGTTAAACCTCAGGAAAAGACAGAAATCTTCAATAAATGTAAACATTTTTCTTTTTTGCTTCTTTTTTTTCAACGCACATTGCACAATATCTAATTGTTTCTTTTCTTTCAAATGTTTCATCTCATTTTACATCAACATGATTCAGTTATAGCACCTCACTCTGCAAGTAGCAAAGGTTTATTTTGGACCACTTTTTTCCCTGTAATATCCATTATATAATAATATTATGCTCCTCTGGACAATATAATTGCACAGCAAGGTTGTTGACTTGATCCGTGATGTAAGGGGGCAATTGAGCTCGCCGGCAATGAGCATGCAACTGTCTACCTACTGTTTAATACCATGTAAATTGATGACATTTTTCATGAGATTAGGATCAATTTAAGCAGCATGTGTAATAAGTTAATACTCCATTCCAAACAGCTTCTTTCTGTAGGGGGTACCATTTAATCTTCAAAGAATTAGTCAACAAACACCATGCCTAATTGAGAGCTGTCTACGATGATGAATCGTGAATGTAATTTGATTAAAAAATATATTTTTGTATGTGTTGCTGTTGCAGTTTAAATGCAATAATTCCCATGTGTGCTAGTCAAACTAGAAGGTCTGCACGTTACCTCACCCTCGTGTTGCTGGCCTGTTGTCTCAGCAGGGCTCCACTCTGATTGGTCCATAGGGGGTCTGTGACCTTTCACCTGTGGTTCAGTCAACGCTGCTGTCTGGCTGGATGCAAACAGCAGGGTGTGATGGGAGAAGAGACACATGCCTTTACTGGTGCTTTCAATGAATGCAACAGCAGGGTGGAAATAAGTATGGGCCGCGGTGTAACAGTAGGAGAAAACCAGAAGGGGGGAACTGAAAGAGCCAGAGGAATAACAAGAGGCAGATGCTAAAAAGAGGAGAAAGAGACAGGGGGATTTGGTGCATATTTCTGTCTGACGTGTGGAAAAACACCATTTACATGTCACTTGTTTTTAGAGCCTATTTTATCACTAATGTAATTCCCCCCACACCGTGATGTGACTGCCTGTTTCCTCTTGGCAGAGCACATTCCCAGTTAACATGTCACTCTCCCCTACTATATCACACACACAGGGGCTGGGATTTGTGTAATGTTGCAGGGGTTATCTTATCTAGTGTGCAGGCTGTGCAAGCATTTGGGGTCAAGCCAGGTAACCCAAATCTTACATACCAGTGTGTTCATTCCTCATTTAGATCTGGAGCACATTAATCATGATTTACTTCGTAATTTTTTTGCAGTGTCAGCCTGTAGATGTGTGCTCTGTTTGTGGTTGATGAGTGTGGTGGTGATGATCACGTTGAGCCAGACAGACAGGAGGAAGACAGGAACAAATAGAAAGCACATGTTCTTGCATACTAATATGGCCAAGCGCACGCAGAGAGCTAAGGGTCCTCTTGTCTCAAGTATTTGTGTGTGCTCCTTTCCATGTAAGCACACTCAGTAATGCTAAGACCTGGCCCTTCTGGAGGAGGCAAAGGCAGACAAACTAGACTCTTCTGAAGGCTCTAGGTGTACTTTGCAGCTGGAGCTGTCAGGTCTCAAGAGAAGCACAGTCAAAAAGCTTGGGGATTAGGCTAATTATTTTCTTTGCAGTCTGTGGAAAGTTTGTTATTGTTTCATTATTCCATCTCTAACACTCCCTATAATCCCCATTATCTACAGATTACCTCATTTGAAAAGAATTCACTGGGCATTCCCCTCCTTTTTACCTTGCTGAGAGAATGAAATGTACATCTAAAATGGTATCAGCACCCAAAACACACACACACACACACTGCCATACACATAAACACACACAACGTCCTGCTCTATATAGGCAGTATGATTCTAATTAATGAGATATGGATAGGTGAGCAGACGGTGGAGTATTGTTGCACATGATGTTTGGATAGAGAATTATGGCATTGAGTGAAGAGCAAATTAAATCCATTAGTTGAAACAATTGATGATTTATGGAGGGCAACAATCCCATAGCACACATCCTGGCATCAGACGACATATGATAAAATCATTCCCTTTACAATCTCTAGTTAATCTGTTGTAAATATGCCAAAGTCATCTTCATAATGCTATATTGTTAGAACTCTTCAGAGCAAAGGTCTGATTTAAATGCAAAATGCCTTAGTGAGTCAGAAAAGTGAAAGGGTTAAAGGTACTGCAGAGGTGCAGCTAATTCTTCAAAGCTATCATTAAACATTAAATTCACAAGCCAATACTCTAATATTCTCAATGTTAGGTAGTGACAAACTCATCGACTACCGGAATCTGCAGTTTCTCTTAACTGGAGCATTTTAGCCCCTTTCAGCTATCGTTTCGGTTCCATTCTGCAAATGTACTTTTGGTTCAGACTCACTGCGCTCATTCGTTTCATTTCCAGAAATGAAGCCACTGTACACGACATCCTGAACCCAGACAGCCCACACACAGTTAAGTCCCTTTTCCACATGACCTCCAACCCTGAACTCATCTCAACATGACCAACACAAGGTCGCTGTAATGTCTGATTGAGCCCATGTGTGAGTAGAGCTCATTGTGTTGATGACGTTTCCATTGTGAGCTTGACAAAAGCAGAAGAAGAAGAAGAAGAAGAAGAAGAGGAAGAAGAAGAAAAGGAAGAAGAAAAGGAAGAAGAAAAAGAAGAAGAACAAGAAGAAGGAGAAGAAGAAGGAGAAGAAGAAGAAGAAGAAGAAGAAGAAAAGGAAGAAGAAAAGGAAGAAGAAAAAGAAGAAGAACAAGAAGGAGAAGAAGAAGAAGAAGAAGAAAAGGAAGAAGAAGTTGAAGAAGAAGAAAAATAAGAAGAAGGAGAAGAAGAAGAAGAAGAAGAAAAGGAAGAAGAAGGAGAAGAAGAGTCATTTACATGAAGATGCCAATGAAAACGACTTAAGATTAGTGACAGACAAGGGGACATACGGCAGGACAAGTTTTATTTAATTTACACCAGAAAGACATTTCCTGCAATAAAAAGACTTCAACCAAGATCAATAGAGCTTGTTTACACGTAAACAATAAAAAGCCTTATATGCAGATAATAAGCAAATGTTCCAGCTAGACATATTTTAATGCAGCTTCAATAATATCCATTAATTTATGCAGGATCTAAGAGACGTTTTGCTAAAACACTACCCAGCAGGACCACCTGTGGTTACAAAGAATAAAATTCTTTAGCACAGTGTTGACACTTAATGATGCAGCACATTTCTAATATCAGTCAAACTGAAATCAGCTAAAGGAACTTGACAGACTACCAAATGATCAGATGTACAATAGTTGTGAAGAAACAGACCTCCAAATGTGTCGGACATTATTCTTTTGCCAAACAACTTTTCACAGCTAGTAAGAATATAAAGTCCTTCTCAATTTTGCAAAAAAAATTTCCTTTCTAGAAAAATGACTTTCTATTTTTCTCCTTTTATGGAAAACTAAACACAGTATGTCAGACTCCTAATATTGGCTTCAAAGTCGTGCTGGGACGTGAATCACAGCCAGGTTCACAAGGAGGTTGCCCCCTCGTAAATCTGTCATCGCCGCGCCGCACGGTAGAACCAGGCCGGCCACTGCTGATTTACACCCTGCGGGGAATGATAGGCAGGCAGGCAGGCCGACAGCCTCTGCTCCATGTCTGGACGCCGGAGAGCACCAAGCGGACAGGCTCAGACCCGACTGGGGTGGGGGCCGGGGGGCTCCACTTGAGACTGTCCAGGGAGAAGGAAACACAAGCCAACAAAGCCCTCTTTACAGTGCAAGACAGCGATGGAGAGCTGTGGGGGGAAAATACGCAGCGTTTCCATCTGCTGAGTCAGTGCTGCGGAGGCTTACGCTTTGACGATAATGCTAACCGAACTGGTTATGGCGGGGTTGTGTACCTCTGCTTGTTCTCGGGGGGTGTGTGTGTGTGTGGGTAGTGTGAGAATGTGTTAATGTGGTGTGTGCAACTGTGTATGTGGGAAGTGTGAGAATGGGTTTGGTTAGTATGTGTATTAGCATGCATGTGTATGTGAGTGCATCTACCAGTGGGGAGAACGTGGGTGTTTGAGTGTGTGATTGTGTGAGTGTGTGTGTAGGAAAAGGATATGCATTGAATGGACTTTTCTGGTTGCTTATGTGCATGTACACTTCTGTTTCCACATCTGTAGATGTCATAAGAGTGTGATTTTCAATGTGCACTGCATACATGTGTCACTGTGTAAGTGTGTGTGCACACCATGAGGTGGATGCTCAGATAGAGCACATGCGTGTTGATTTCATGTCTGTTTGAGCCTGTGGGTTTACACGTATGAGAGGATGTGCCTGTTTAATATGAGGGGCAGGCAGTCCATCCGTTGTAGCGTTGCCTCACTATTCCCTCAACAAATTATATTCACTTGTGATCTCTATACATTGGTGTCAGAGAGCAGGGAATAATTATGTAGTGTGAATATGAAATATCAAGCTCATTCAGCTCTGTGCTCGCCACAGAGCTGAATGAGCCTTTTGCACTAAAAGGGTAGCTTTGGTATTTTTCAACCTGCACCGTAATGTCCCATGTTAATGTGGACAAATTGTTTTAATTGGTCCAGTATTAATGGAGAACGCTGCAGTCTGCAGCCGCTAAACGGGCCGTGATGTAATCGCTGGGAGCAACTCCTCACTGTCAATGTGCATCCACTAAAAGTGTTTTTTTGATGCCACAGATTATTATAATTGTCGGACACCGTAATGTAAAGAACCGTAAAGAGAAATAACACTGACTGGCCAAGTTGCATTCATTCTTCTTGCCAGCATGGGGCGACTTCAGGAGAGCAACAGAGGAGGATCCCTCTCCCCGGATGGACAGATGAATAGATGTCATGTGTACAGAATGAACAGCATTTACAAAGTTACATAAACACATTACATGAATATGAAAGAAATGTATGAATGAGTAGTAGGCATGGACCACAATCCAGACCTCAACAATCCATAAAACAGGAGGAGGAAGAGAGGAGAGGAGGGGGGGCCATTGGGAAGGAGGCCAGGTCCAGGCCAGGGGCTGGATGCAGGAAGCAGGGGCCAGGACCCAGGACCAGCTTCAGACACAGCCAGGTCCAATCAGAGAGGTGAAGTCACAAAGACTGCAGGGAAGAAGAGTTAGTAATGTGCAATGAAGAGACGTAAATTCATCCATAAGGAGTCTCTTGATTTATAGTCTATGTCTCAATCTCTAGTTTCAAGTCTTCTTCAATACAGCAAGAAGTGCATTTAGTAAATTATGGTCATTTAGAGTCAACAGACCATAAAGCAGGGGATGCTTTAGGACAGGGCTACAAGGTGATTGACATTTATTCTTCCCCTGAATAGGGGTTGCAAAAAATATATCCAGTATATGAAATCATCATATTGTAACAGGTCTCAGATGGTCTAAAAAGTTTTGTAACTTTGTTTTTTAAATGTACATTTCAAAATGCAGCTTTGCACTACTGCTTTGCAACATTAGCGTGGAAGCTGTGATGGGTGTGAAGGGCCAGGCTGGATGACATAGCGGGTAAACCAATGACCAACCCAGATGTTTCCTTCACTGTGGTGAATAGTCGCCACTAAATTCCAATTTCAACTGTAAGTGAAGTGACATTGTCCTCGACTGTGCCCCATGTTAGTATTGAGCTAACTTGGCTCTGATTTGTTTAGCTCCAGACATCAATCGGTCATAAAACATCTGTCAGACTGCAGCAAACACAAGCACCCGGAGAGTCTGGGGAACACATTTCCAGGTTTATCACACTGATTTTCTTCACTTGCCGTAGTTTCCTGTTATTACAGATTATCAGTGACAGATGACGTGGTGGTGGCATTAACAGCTCACAGCTGTGGTCAGGGGCCTCATCCATGCTCCGAATCACTGGCACACTGCAGCTTCATTATGTGTTTGTTTACCAGCTGAGTAAAAACTTCTCATCACAATAACACAAAGGTGACCACGTGGCCGCCATCAAACAGTCCTCACTCTCACTCAGCTGATTCCTTCACGGCTGCCATATGTGAATGCAGCTTTTGTATACATGCATTGTTTATAACCGATCCGTGATGACTGTTTCACTTGTTTCAAGGCCTTTTATGACAATATAGCCACCAGTAGACAAATCACCCACAAGCTGTTTTCACTTAATATACAAGCAGCATTATCAGTCACCATGGATTTAACACACAGTGACAAACTGAGGCACACATGGGGATAATTATGCCTTTTAAAACATTGTCTTTAACAGTGAACATGATGAATTAACGAGTAATGAGCACATCATGTTGAGATCAAAAAGATTGTTTTTTCCCTCTGTGTATTTATGTGCTTCTCTTGTGTTCAGGTCTGATGAATACTCTGACTTTGAACTGGAGTATTTATGTTCCTCCCATGGGGGGCGCTCTTGAGTCATAGTCAGAGAAAAAAGAGGAATCTTCTCAGACAGAGAGAGAGATATGACCAATGCGCGCGCGCGCACGCGCACACACACACACACACACACACACACACACACACACACACACACACACACAGCTTTCCCAGGGTCCCACAAGTGCATAGAGTCCTACATCTTGGTTCATATCGCATAGCCCCTTCCTGTTATTCACAGCTGGTTCCTTCCTCCGTCCAAACACCCTCCTCCCACCTCCTCCATCCACCACAGGAGTAATTCATGTATGAAATCAGCCCCCGCACCAATACTGACCTGTTTTTAGATCAAGAGAGGATGGACGTGTTCAGATTTTTCTCTGATGTAAAGTTCTGAAGTTGCTGATGATCCTTTTCATGGCCTCTGGCTAAGTACAGTAGTCTGACATTTCACATGTGAAAAAAGAGAGGTGTGCATTGTAAAACGTGTTTTTATTAGCTGGGTTCCTTTGTGAGTGAATTGACCTAGAAATGTCTACATTGAAGCTCTTATTGGTTCTTAAAAGCTAAAGAAAATGTTGCATTTTCCTAGTGTGCTTGATGAAGGGATGGGAAGGAAACGAAGAGGAAAGAAGACATCGCCATCCCAGAACCTTGATCCAGCCATTAGTCCTTTGCTATGTGTTGCTGTGTGTACATGTTTCTGTGTACTTGCTGTGAAAACAAACATCATTCTGGAACAATAAATATGAATCTAAAGTTACAAGTTATTTTTAAAAATACGTGTATTTGATAAGGACGGGTTCATGCTGAAGAATAGAAAAAGGACACATATACCTTTTGTGATTTATTCAAACAAATAGAAAATGAACCAAAAAATGTGACATACAGTATTATGCACTGTCAACACATTGTCACACCCACCCATAGACTGTATTATATTGTATAAGAAATGGATGTAGTCTTGGTAACACCACCCATTGGTTTGTGGTCTGCCACTATGAAACCTTCTGTTTGGCAATTTTGTCCTCGCCATCTTAACTTTTTGCAACCAATGAATGCAAGTTACCATATTTGCAGAGTAACGGAAGCGACCTGTGAAACATCATTTAACTATTTGTTCTATTTGACTCTAAATGGACCATAATTTACTGAATTATGCTGAATCGAAGAAGACTTGAAAGTAGAGATTGAGACCATAAACTCATGTTTAGAATGAGTAACCAAACCAAACTACTTGGTGAGGTTTACTAAAAGATCATGGTTTGTATTCAAATAAGTTAATTACGTAAAATAACTATGCTGCTTCCGTAACTGGTGTTGATAAAATCACATGTCAGATGTGTTCACTTGGGACAGGGATGTCGTGTACAGATTGTAAAGCCCTGAGGAAAATTAGTAATTTGTGATTTTGGGCTATACAAAATAAAGTGAATTGAATTGAATAGGTCCTACTGTGGCAAAGTGACAAAATCAAACAATGAAAAATGAACATGAACATAACGTTATAATAGCAGCAAACACCTATCAGCTATGTAAAGCAATAGTGATAGTAATGACCACCTGAGAGGAGAATAAAGCTCTCCCTGTGTGTGTTGTAATCCAAGCTTTGTGTTTTGTCCACTCGCTTAGTGCATGTTGGATAGCTCACGGCCGGCACTCTGCGCACGGCTCTCATACGACTCTCATACAACTCTCATGCGGCTCTCATGCGGCTCTCATACGGCTCTCATACGACTCTCATACGGCACTCTGCGCACGACTCTCATACGACTCTCATACAACTCTCATGCGGCTCTCATGCGGCTCTCATGCGGCTCTCATGCGGCTCTCATACGGCTCTCATACGACTCTCATACGGCACTCTGCGCACGACTCTCATACGACTCTCATACAGCTCTCATACGACTCATGCGGCTCTCATACGACTCTCATACAGCTCTCATACGGCTCTCATACGGCTCTCATACGGCTCTCATGCGGCTCTCATACGGCTCTCATACGGCTCTCATACGGCTCTCATACGGCTCTCATGCGGCTCTCATACAGCTCTCATACGGCACTCATGCGACTCTCATGCGGCTCTCATACGGCTCTCATACGGCTCTCATGCGGCTCTCATACGGCTCTCATACGGCTCTCATACGGCACAGAATGCAGCACACTTTTCATTGGCTCCACAGAAAACACTTGCTGATGAAAAACAAAATGTCCTTGATGCTGTCTGTGTGGAGGGAGTCCGGCATGGACGGACTGATTGTAGTACCATATTGCCCCACTAGAGAGCTGCGCTCGCTAAATGCGGGGCTACTTGTGGTTCCTAGAGTCCTAAAAAGTAGGATGGGAGCCAGAGCCTTCAGTTATCAAGCTCCTCTTTTATGGAACCAGCTTCCACTTTCAGTCCGGGAGGCAGACACAGTCACCTCATTTAAGAATAGACTTAAGACTTTCCTCTTTACTATTAATAGTTAGGGCTGAATCAGGTTTGCCCTGGTCCAGCCCCTTGATATGCTGCTATAGGCTATAGGCTGCTGGGGGATGTTTTAGGATACACTGAGCACCTATCTCATCTTCTCTCTCTCCTTATGAATGAATTTACATCTCTCCATTGCACCTTATTAACTCTGCTTCCTCCCCGGAGTCGTTGTGACTTCACATCTCATAGGGTCCATTGGACCTGGAGGTGTCTGATGCCTGGTGAGCCGGCCTCCCGCGTTGGCCCTGCTGATGCCCCGCCCCCCCTCCTCTCTACCTCCTTCTGTTTCATGGATTGGAGTTCCATTCATATATTGTCATATTCATGTAATGTGTTTATGTAACTTTGTAAATGCTGTTCATTCTGTACACATGACATCTATTCATCTGTCCATCCGGGGAGAGGGATCCTCCTCTGTTGCTCTCCTGAAGGTTTCTTCCCTTTTTTCCCTGTCAAAGGTTATTTTTGGGGAGTTTTTCCTGATCTGATGTGAGGTCAAAGGTCAGGGATGTCGTATGTGTACAGATTGTAAAGCCCTCTGAGGCAAATTTTGTAATTTGTGATATTGGGCTATACAAAATAAATTTGTAATTTGTGATATTGGGCTATACAAAATAAACTGAATTGAATAAACTGAATGAGGCGCAAACCCTGAGAGGCCAAATACTTTCCTCACCGGGGCAACTATTTCAGGTTGAGAGCAGGCACATCTTCCTCGTCACCAGCTGTGTCAGGGACAATGGCATTGTTTCACCTTGTGAGTCTAGTACCTGCTGTAGCAGAAAGTACCAGAGGCAAAACAAATATCTGACTTTTAAAGTCCAGCATGACAACAGTACAGTAGCTGCTCTCCCCTCAAATACAAAGCTACCAGACAAATAGAGTCTAGGTCCAAATCTGCTCAAACACATTGGCAGTTCTATTTAGCAGGCCAGATGCCGAGCTAACCAGTGCCAAAGCTAACCCGCAGCAAAGACTGCAGATTTCTAGACAACGTAGAGGGTTGAAAATGGTTTCAGTTAGAGGTGGTTATGAAGCAGCTGAGAAAATAACTGGCATTTTATAGCAGCTAAACGGTGAACCCATGTCTCATAACAAAACCTCAAAAGAATAAATAAATGTAAGCCAACACTCTAAAATCATCTGCTCCTGGGCTTGGGATGACTCATTGTGTGCTTATAGGGGGGTTTAAAAGGAGCTATCTCATTTTGCTCCAGTCATTCTGCTTTCTATTGATAATAAGCCGGCTAAAAACAACTTCCTGCCTCCTTGGTAAAGCAAACAGTGGTGTTTGTTGTGACGCTAGAAATAGAGGATACTGTACTCTGTGTGTCTGCAGCCCCCCATCCTGCAGAGCCTCCGATAGGGGCCACATTACAATGGTTGCTCCCATGTAGAGCCTAAGAAAACATACTGAAGAGCAGTTAGTGTAGTGAAGGGCAGCATGTCAAACTCCTATCCTATTTATCTAAAAAGAAATGTAGATACAAAAAATACAATATATTATTAAACATTATATGCATAATTAAATTTCCAACTTACAGGAATATGACTCCAGAGTGCTTTATTGATCATGAGAGCAGTCTGAAGTTTGCTCGGACCAATGCACAGACTCCCCTGCACTGCAGTGATGAAAGAATGAAGTAAACAACTCTATCAAAAGATTTAAAAAATACATATCTTCTCTGAAATAGTGGCTGGCCAATAGCTGAACCTGTTTATGAAATGTAATGTTTACTTTCACAAATCAAAGGGTGATGAGCCCTCAAACACAACTATTAGCTTACTGGTGGGAAATCTCCAACTGTAACTTAATCTCGCTATGAATATTTGGTGTTCAAAAACCTGGTTCACGGTCATATCTGGTTCATCAATTTGCCATCTAAATCTAGTTTTATTAGTCATGAGTACCTTCATGCATAACATGACTATTGCTCATCAATTTTTGGGGGGGAACAATGTAGATTTTTCTGAGCTTTCACACTTAATAAAGGCATCAATGATCCCGTACATCTTCAAAGCGTACACCACAGGAGTGATGAGTTACACCGATACGCTGGGAGAAGAAAACAACACGGCCGAACCAAGACGGCCAACTCTCAAAGCAACGTACCCTTACACAGCACTACGTACGGTATCTTACGAAAAGTTACTCCCCATCTTTCATGTGCTAGTTACACGCATACAGTCATTTCAAAATAAAGTACTAATTTAGGATTAAGCAAGAAAAATATTTAGTCAAGTTTAGGAAAGTCGTTTGAGTTTAAATACCACAAGTTATGTGATAACTAAATCAACTCTCCCGGCTGAAAGATGGCTGTTGGTTTATTGTCCGCCTTGTGTTTTCTTCAGCAGTCTTTATACATCATTGTTCTGGATGAGACCATATTATCTTTCAAAAATAAAAGCCCTTGGCACTGCTGCATAAATGTTTACCAGAGGGAAGTTAAATGCACTTTGGCCATTTTGAGAAACTCAATGAAAAAACTTCCAGGAGGATGAGATATACAATCATTTAAATTTTCAGAAGTTGCTCTTGGTCAATATGATCTATTGGAACCTTTCATTGAAGAAACTTTTCAAATACAAGATATTCACAGGTGAGTATTTAGATTTATATTCATTCCATAATGCCTGTATGTGTATTAGATCCACCATTCTTTAATGTTGCACTGCTCTCCACCAATGTCTCCAGTCCATGTGTTTGAGTCCCTCTGTCTCATAAAATTATTATATATGTTTTGAGTTTGAATATCAACGAAAGGGGAAGACTAAATTACATCTGTTGGTGCAATGCTGAAACACAGTGACAATAAAAAGGTCAAATCGGTGTTGTTGCAGACGACACTGCTTTATTTTAGACAGACTGAATCTCCAACACAATGTGCCTTTTTACTGTGTGAAAGTAACTAACTGTATCTCCAACACTATTCAGCAGTAAATATCCTTTATCGTTAAGCAGTAGGAGTATTTATACAAGTGACATTTTATTATGAATGTATTGTTTTGTATAGAATAGAAGAGGGCGGGTGAACATAATAATCTTGAATATGAAAACATAGATAAAGGATCTGTGCAGCTGCAGGGAGGAAACTAGGAGATGTGTTCTGGGCATGAAGAGAGGGAACTATTAAGCTACTCGTGCATAACTAATAATTTTTTTATAAAAGGCTAATCTGAATTTAGAGTTTTCTCCATTTCAGGTGCAGTAGGTTATGGAGATGTTGTACTCATCCTGGTTATGTTATTAATTATTCATGACATTTTGGCAGAGTTCCAGCAGGCAAAACCAAATTCTGTAGAGTTTATTTTTAATAATTATAAGCCACCATGTCAAGTCTGAAGCTTGCTATTTGTTGTGGATTAATTTAACTTTGTCACAAGACAAGAAATTGGTGAATATGTGGGCAGCTCCACAGTCCGTATATTTAGAATACATTGCCATCTAAATTTATATAATTCTGGTCATAGCTTACCTCAAAATAGTGTGACCCGAATGCCTGCATTTTCTTAGAGGCGTCTGGGCAATATAAATACGAGCTTTAGAGCCAGGCCTTTTTTTCTTAAATACGTTTTTCAGAACAAATGACGATCCAGTAAATCACCCTTACAACCACCTCCAGAAAATATATTATACTTATGTCCAGATTTCCCCCTGCGGTGCAGCTGGACAGCTCTTATCATTCAGTCCGGGGCGTGTGACAGGGACCGGGTCGCAGGGGAGGATGTGTAACTCATTTCCAGATAATGACATGGTTCTGTCTCCCCTTGCTGCTGTCGTAGGCCCCATTGGCCGACTCATCAATCCACTTGCAGATGCACCCCGCCCCCGCAGCCCTCCGTTCACTTATCACCCCAAAACTACCACGGTGCACTCTAAATAACTGCTTTCCTGCACTAATCTGTTCCAATCCCCAACAATGTCTTTCATCCTCTGCATCAAGTCCTTTTCCATCCATTTTTTTTTTCCTCCACGTATTTTAACAGAGCCTCCCATGATTCAGTTTATTTTATTTATTTTGTATGATGATAACAGCCTTATGACAAAGGACCAAATGTTTCACTTTCCCGTTTCATCTCCTCGACATGGCAGCTCAGTTCTATGTGAGGCAAATGTCTGGTGATGAATTCAGAAGTCAGTAGGTGGAGGATGGGCGGATTGAGGATAGGCGCAGGCAATATCATCTCCATGGTTGGTCCGCCCTGTTTAAACTGACCTCAAGCTTAATGAAGAAAACTAACCACCCACTGGAGTCGAGGAGGGGAAAAGCAGAAGGGAAATATGCTGCTCTCGTGGTGTTGGTTGCCCGGCAGATCTCGGAGCAAGCGAGTCTGACGGCTGCATTAGGAGGGAATGCTACAGCGGGTTTACGGTTACTGTACGTCCCGAGCTGGGCTGCCACTATGTGTTTGTGAGCAGCGCTGAGCAGACACCCTACTTTGATTAAAGGTGTTTATTCTGGCCATGTGATCCAGTGTGACAATAGGCCTGGGTCCGGCTATAACCTGAAGCCAAACGTGCACTAATGAGGACCAGGCTGGACCGGGCTCCCTCTCCTCTTTAAATGTGACATTGTGAATCAGGCTCACAATACCGGACAGAAATAACTTATAACTCATTGGGTCACCCTTTTTTTACCCTTCCTCAGGGTCAACAGGAGAATCATGTGCGTTGGGCACCAAGAGGGGGGCAGCTGGATCACTCAGTTCCACGAGCATTTGCTGACCCTATTGTTAGTGCAATAAAGCTTCAGGCAGCAGTGATGCAATCAGGAAGTGATGTCGAGAATTAGCAGCATCTAATGTTACAGCATTGATCCGGCGCCTTTTGAAAATGATAGTATGGTGATCCGTGGTACTTTGTTATGTGTTATACAATCTCAACCAAATCTGATATTTGACATCTGCTTCTTTTCAAGGATCTTTTTTTTTCTTCTCCCTTTCACTGGAGGAATGAGAGGGGGAAATACACATGAGCTTCAGGAATGTTTCCACAACCAATGATATTTGAGCTTTAGTTGTGCATTACTAGGACCAATGTCCACATGATTAGGGAGCCGGAGAGGTAGTAATGGAATAAGAGAGAAAAAATGTGTGGGTTCACTTTGCATCTCGTCAGTGTTTGGATGGATGAAATTGACAAGGAGGGTAAAACAGGGGGTCAGGAACGTGTCTGTACAAACCCAGTGCACCCAAACCTTGTTGGCTCCTTCCCCACGGTGAGAGATCCAACAGTTGAAACCTTATATTAGATGCAGAGCTCGCTGCAGGACAAATGATCTCCCTTGCAGTGATGTCTAATGCGTTTTTAATAATATATTCGCCTCATCAGCATCTCACCTCTCAGGGCTAGCCTGTATACTCTAAATGGGCAGAGGAAGAAGGGCCAGACAAATAGCTTTTAGGAGGTCTTAGTGAGGAATGATGGTGGGGAAGACGTATGGCTCAGCAAAATTAGATCCATCCTGGATTTTAAAAAAGGCAAGAAAAATAAATAATAATTAAAACATCAAAATGTGTGGAACTTCCATTAGTTCAGTAAAGTAGGAAGCTGCAGCATGAATCACCATTAATCGGGTGTTAGGTCCAACAACTGTGTTCCCAAAAGAATGTCTTCACATTCTGTTTTAAAACAGAAATACAGAAACATGTCCCAGTGAGCTGCAAAACCAATGACAACATATTTCACTTTTCTTTGTCATACGATATTTGCTCATAGCAAGAAATAAATGATGTTAAAGCTGTACTAATATCTACCTTTATATTAGCAATGGGTCCTATGAGAATGTGTAGGCCTTATGTGAAAAGTGACATACCAACAAAAAAGTATTACCTGACTCACCTGAGTTCGCCTCAGTTCTAACAAGGTTTTTGTTTTCCACGACCTCCATGTACCAAACAGTATACTAGCTGTTGAATATAATGGAGCATTTAGACGCTGGGAAGCCATAATCGTTTTTGGTCTTTACCAACTCCTGACCCAAAAGGAAAGTGAATATTGTTCTTACATCTGTCAGATGGACACAACATAAATGCTAATCTAGTTAAAAAAAACTGAAGTTAACTTTATATATGTTTGGTTGGGGAAATATCAACGTTGTGGTTTAATATTGAAAAGGTGACATTGGACATGAGGAATTTACTTTGTTTTTATTCATGTGCTTTTGTGTGGTACTAGAATATACTGGGGAAAATAACAACTTTTCAGTAAACATTACCAATGCAGCTGTTACATTCCCTACCAAAATATTGTCAAAGCCATAAATCACCATTTTTGGATCCAATGGTATTTTTAAAGACACATGAACTAACACCTGAAACTAAGTACTTGAGATTATCCAGATTGGGTTTAAGTGGTAAATTGAACAGCTAGCACTTTCACCCCTCCTCATCCTTTCTTTCTGAATTTGACACTAAAATGGCCGATTTAGGCCACTTCTTGACCCTAGTTGACCTCAACAATCCAATCACAATCGGAGAAACAAAACAAAGGTGGACTGAGTTTCAAACATATGGTCTACAAATAGGGGCAAAATAGCCTCAGCCATCCACACAGGGTCAGCCCAGCCATTAGGCCGGGTCCAAAATATCTCCCATCGCTCCTCCAATTAAGCCGTCAAACTGGGGCAGATGGTTGTGACGCTATCGGGGTGCCGCGCTGCCCTCGTGCCCACATCTCGTAGCCTCTCTCAACCATCCATGACTGGAGGAGCTCTAATTAGCTTGTTATTCTGCCATGCAAACTATTCCAAGCTTCTGAAAAGGCCTCCTCATGCTTTGAATGACAGGGAAAGCATTGAGAGAGGGCAAATGGGAGGAGGAGAGGAAAGCCAATCACTGTGTGCAGAATGGCATTTGAATAGCCTTTTCAGCACACTACAGCAGCAATTATATTCCCCCTTTAGACTTCCTGCCAGGATATTTTTCTCTGTTGTTTCTTCATCAAACGGGTGCCATCCATTGACAAGTTGAGTTTGACAGAATAATAAGTCCATGTGAAAGAGGTCAAGATTCATTTCTTCTTTGCTGAATGTCATCATTGTAGAAATAAAATAAAAAAGGATTTGGTTCAGGGAGAGGTTAAACATGTTCAGAAACTGTAACTGTAAATGTGAAGGAGTGACGCTCCTTGTGTGAGTAAAATCCGTAGTGTTATCAGATGACTGACTGGCAGAGAGCAGAGGTACGAGTGGACAAAGGAGGTTCCCCTCTGAATCCGACTGTATATGAACAATAATAACATTTAGGGGTGTTCAGAGGGAGTTGCACACATTACAGTACTATGATTGATGTGTGCTTCGATGGGACTGATTACTCTGAGTTGGGACTTTTGAATTGCATCATCTCAGTTCAATTTTCTATTCATATTATATGAATGTATATGCATACTACATTTATTTGTGTTTGCTATGTTTCTATGTGCATCTACTATTAATAATGATAATAACTTATCTTCAAATATATGTTTAGATAAGCAATTTAAATATAGCTAATAGTAGTTATTTGCTCTAGCAGGACTAGATAAGCTTTGTATAGATAATATACTAAATAAACTAAATGGCCAAGATGTCAGAGTTCATCAAAATGTTTGTTTTTTTTCATTTCGGATAACAGCTTCAGAATGAGGATCTGCAGTTTAGCTGTTGGTTCAAGAAAATGAAGAGGAAATAAAAGATGTACTTTGTAAATGTGTTTTGCTTTGCAGGTCAGACATATTTTCACCATGACATTGTTCAACAATGTCTTCTCTCTCTCTGACGTGTTGAGAGGATACATTTTTAAAATCCTTCTTATCTTGTGGTCAATTCAACGGGCCTAATTAGTTTTACTCGACAGTCAGAAATGTAAGCGGCATTGCATAATGAACACATATTTCCATTAATCCTAAACAACAGAAATGATGTATTTTCAGTTTGCCTTTGTGTCACATCACACGTTCTTGTTCTGTAAATTGCAAATGCACAACCTTGAGCCCCCCCCCCCCCTGACCCTGTTCTCTTTTCCTCTCATCATCCTTCTGCTTCTAGATGAAACAGCAGGTTGACGTATGCTGCTTATTTTTGTGTTCATAGTAAATTATACAAATATGTAATATGCAGCCACAATGGGCTCTGTCTATGATACATTTCTATATGTTATACTAATGGATTCTTATTACTGAGCATGTTTACATGTAAGCAGAATTGCAAATATGATTGCCGGTGAGGTGAGGTAGTTTCTTTGATATCATCATTAACATTTGTTAGGTGGCTGTATAATTACTGTGTAACCATGCCTTGTATTTCTCAAGCTCATTCTAAGTTTTTTAAAACCTTATCTGCAAAATAAACCATAGTATTTTTCTCTGAAATATAAAGTCATGACTTATGTGTCTAATGAGCAGCTCCCCATATGTCATACTGTATAGAGGCCTGACGTGGCTGTGAGTTATGGAAGTGAAATGTTGTAATGAGCCTCCCAGGTCATGCTACTGGCATGTCATTGAGTGACATTAGAAACCAGAACCCGCTTCAGTTCATGAGGACGGTGGAAACGGGGCTCATGCTGCCCGCAGTGGGGAGCCAGGAGGTGCCGGCGTCACAGGTGTGCGACTTGAGCTGTGGCATCCTGAATTTCCTGTTGCTCCGATCAAGATGGCCGCTCTCCATCAAAAACACCAAAGGGCTTTTTAAAAATGGTATTGCTCCTCTAGCGATATTGTTTCCCAATGAAAAAGGTCAGTGAGAGACAAAGACTGATTTGTGAGACAGGTGAACAGTGACCTCATGGGTCTTTGCTCAAAGCGCCGACTCCTGCCAAGAAGAGCTTCATGCACGAGTAAGAATTCAATGAGAAGTGTTTATAGGAGAGAAATGAAATAGTGTTCAACTCTATTTCATATCTTTAATTATTTTACTCCCCCTGAGTAGAATGAACAGCTCGGGGCAAGGTTGGACATTAAAATGTCCTTGGGATATCTTTTAAATGGACATGCAATAACTTTACGTCCCCATAATAGAACTCATTTCGATGTCCCAGATTAAAGCTGTTTTTGAACATGACAGCGCTGCTGGGAAATGTAGGATTTACTACCCACACAGGGGATTACAGAAGATTAGATCAAATGTTCTGTCCAGGCATCATTGTCATTCTCCTTATCCATTTATTTATCAATGAGCTTTCCAGCTTCATCTTTAAGTCACAGGTTTATAGGAGACTAACAAAGTCGAATATTAATTATTTCTAATAATTCTAGATAATAACTTAAAAAAATTGAAATGTAGGTGCTGGTGAATGCACTGATATTGCCAACAGTCAAGACAATAGACTGAATGTTGGAGCTAATGGAAATATAATAACTGTCATTTGTATTTTACCTTTTGAAACAAAGATACAAAGTGACACATAACCTAGATCAATAAAAGGCAGCGCATGGAGCAGCCAATGCAGATGTAGGACAATAATGTGCCAAATAAAATAAAAACATTATATTTGGGGGATGCTCGGTGGTGTAGTGGCTAGGGGGCCCCGGTTCCATCTCCGGTTTGGCCAGTCCTCCTTTGTGGGGTTTGCACGCCCGTGGTATATCCTCATTTCAATTTCACTAATCAGTCATTGCGCGTCAATTGCAACGTATTTAACGCGAGCAACAGAAATATATAGAAAAAGTAAATCTGAAAATCTAAACGGACGTGTGTTGTAGCCATTTAGAACATTCCAGTGGAAAACAATGCAAAGTGATGTGTGTTGCTGACACTTGCAATGCATTGTGTTAATACACAGTTAATATGTACACACAGCAACACATAACACTAAGGTTCATATGAGATGTCACAGGGTAGCCTCCTGGAGGTCTACCAACGGGCCTGTAAGGCTCATCTCTGGTTCTTTTGCAAAAACTCTCCTTGATCAATCATAAACATGGAAAGCCAACCTGCCATTCAATGTTTTAGTATAGTTTTATATCACCAGCTGGCGGTTATGAACATGTGTGCCTGAACGCCGTCTTACAACGCCAGTGAAATGTAAGGACACAAAGTAGTAGTGTATTTATTCTTATTGAATTAACTGGGTGTAAAAAGTGTTTGCTTGAGTGAGTTGAAGGCCTGGAACGCATGTGTGTACATGGACATGCTTGATGGCAACACAGCTGCTCCTTGGGAGCCAGGAAAACCCCTGTGCTAGTTATAAGCTAGCTAGCAACCATCACATATGAATGTGCCTCCACAGCCACTCATGGGTTTACCTTTGACTTGTGTAATCCAACCAGGCCTAAAAGTCACATGCTCTCCATCCGAACACCTTCACGTGTTCTTCGATAGCATTGCTGCCGTATGATTTTTTCTTTATCTAAATAAATATCCCTGACAATATTTGATTGGTAGTGTAATAAAAAGTTGAGAGAAAATACTGTTACTGTATTTGATTTTGCTTTGAGCGAGACATTTATTTAAATACTATTCAGTGTTGAAGCAGTTTTTTTAATTCTCTTTCAAACGCTCATGTCAAGTTTGGCATAAACATCTTACTTGGACACTTTCATGTCTGTCAGATTTTTTTTTACACCTTCACCTTTTCCAGAAATCAATTATTTGATGTTGGATTTAAGACTCCAGCAGATTAAGTCACAGATCTGCTGCCTAGTTTGTCTGGCAAGACCGTGTCCATCTCCACGGAGTCTGTATTGGAGACAGGCTTCTTTTTGTCAGACATTTTTTATTGATATACAAAATAAACATTCTGCTCACAGTTATTAGGAGTGAGCCCGAGTTCCATTGATTGGTCTGACACCAGTTTCACATTTGTTCCAGCTTGATGGCAAGCCGTAGTTCGGCTGAATTACAGGTTCATATGAAAATCAATGTTCTATCTCATCCAATCAGCGAAGAAGTGACATGTTAAAACAGCAACACCTTTAAATGTTCACATCAGTCGACTTGCAGTCTCTTTGGAGATGAAAAACAAGAGTCAGGCTGAGCCAGATAGAAAAGACCAGATCTCCACTTAGTTCACAAGAATAAGTGCTGTTATAGTTATTTACAAAAACAAACAAAATGGTTGAGGAGCAATTTCTCAGACGTATATGTATTTCATACAGGGTAGCTTGCCATCTGGGGAAAAAAGTGACCAATTTTATTTTATTACGAGACGCATCATAGAAGGACATTCATCCTGGACAGGACCCTCTGCCTCCACAAAACACCAATAATAATGATGATGAATGGATGCGGTCAATTGGCGATTGTGTCCTCCCACATGCCTGCTTATCAATATGAGATGGATCATCAAGTCACTTGCTCACTATTTTCTCAGGGCTTTGGTCAATATTCTCTGCAATTAACATCCAATTACCCCGACCGGTATTAATCACCTGGGACCAAGGGCAGTGAAGTTTGTAAAAGGTCACACATGGGCAATGAAGATTAACAGTGACATGGCATCGATTGGCTGGCAGGAAGGTTAATGTAGTGGGTGCGTTGTAAGCTGTTGTGGCTGACAGATGCAAAGCAGAAAGAATCGGGGATGTTAACAAGAGTGATGCTCCCTTTGACTGAATCCTACAGCTACAAGATACGGCTTGTGTTTAGTCTCATCAAATCCCAGTAAAACAGCAAGAACAACTGGAAAATGCTTTTTCTCAGGAAATTACGCTGTGATTGTTAACTACTGAATTGCAGTGCCTGAATGGCTGTGTGCCGAACATGCATGAATACCTGGAACAGCTGGGAACCAAATTGCATGCTGGTAGAATGAGTTTAGAGGCAGCTGGAATGGTATGCATATACAGTACATGATAAACTTGAAAAATATGTTATACAATAATATATTTTTACAATAATACTTTGTTAATATACTGTACTAGGAATAGAAAAATTTGACGTCTCTTGTTTTTTCTATGAACAAAAAATTAAGATACATTTGAGGGAAATATGAATGTTGCTGCATGAGGCCCAGTCATCAATCATTGAATACATCAAAACATCAATGAGCTTACCTCAATGGAGTTACCTCGCCCATGTCTCGGGAGATTACTTTCCCCCCATTCACATGTAACACACACACACACACACACGCACGCACACACACACACACACACACGCTTGCATACAATGTATGCATTTGATATAAGGGCAGGTCCTGGACTTGACCCATCGTCTTCATCTTTCAAGCATTGCTCCATAATAAGATGGCAGCAGCACATCAATAGTACATTCATCCATACAGGGGTCTCCATCACAAATCAATAACGTTTGAAAATCTATCATATGCAATATGCTGCAGCACAAACATGCAACATCTGATATGTCAACGCAGCAGTCCAATATTTACATGAATATTTCTGTCTGCCCTTGAAATAATTGATTTGTTCTTCTGGTTTAGAAAAAGAATAACATGCTGATGAGAAACACAATACATCACAAACCCAGGGTGATGAAATGAGCAACATCTTTATACCCACAGAACTGTGCAACACGCAAACACATGTTCTAATCTAATTACAAAACCATTCCAAAACAAACAGTGGCATGAAACCAACACACATACACACAAACTTGCCTACAAAACACAAAGAGACTCAGTGCTCTCTCTTATCTCTGGTAGCAGCCTCTGAGCCAGGGGAGTCATGATTTAGGCCTTGATCCTTTCGGTCCCTGGAGACATTGTGCTTGATTACTGTGGCCGGGCTGCTAGATCGATGAGTCATCAATAAGAGTAATAATGTCTAACATGCTGCGACGAGCCCTTATTGTTGCCTCCATGACGGCTCCCAGGAAGAAAGGGAATCGAGTCAATATGTGGCGAGACGTCAGAATCTATAAAAGGAAATCAACCATAACTGGGTAGAGGAATGCTTTGATGATGAAAACAGCCTAATTAAACAGTGATGGTGACCCTCTTGGTAATATGCGGGAAGTAATCGGATATGCATTTAAAAAAGCAGTTATACTCTCAGTAATATCCGCTAGGCTACTATGTCCTCACCAGGCAAGCAAAACTACTCATCCCCTGATACTTTACACATACTTCTTCTAATCCAAACGGTTCAGGTGCTACCAAGCTAACATTAGTTTTGTCAGTTAGCTTGATGCAACGGTTTGCTTGACCTGGTATGAATATTTAGTAAGAACAAATTATTTCTGAAAAAGTTTGTGGGATAAAATCTTTTGATTTAGTGATCAACTCAGGAAAGTTGTCAGTTGTGTGAACCCTCATGCAACCAACTCCAGGATTAAAGCTAGGCCTATTTTAGCAACGAAACTGGAGGCAGGGGGCTAGTCCGGTTCTGACCAAAGAAAACGAATAACTAATAACTTTAAAACAACAACTCTTTTCATTTAAACACCGGGGGCGATTTGTTTGTGCGACTAATTCGCAGGTCAATATATTGTTTTCTGCGTGAGTATATTCACACGGAACGCCGTGGTTGTTTATTTCGGAACAAGGTTGATTTTTGAGCTTTTGCACCGTGAATAAAGGCATCCAGAGATCTCACACATCACCAAAACGTGCACTAGTGTATAAGGAGACTCTTTGTAGTTCCAACAAAGAGGGCAAACTTGATCCCTCTTTTCAACCTTGACAAATGCTGCTCAGACCAAATCCACTCCTTATATTCCTACCTTTCATAATAAAAGGTCTTGACACACTGCCTAAAATTCCCTTAGCGGTGTGCTAAAAGGAAACTCAATAAGAAAGCTTACAGTAGCTCATGCTACCCCGGTCGGTTGTCCTCAGTCTGCGCAGATCTATTTTGAACATTTTCATTGACGCAAAATTTTGTGTTGTTTCTTTGTCACGCCCCGGTGTGTTTTCTTAATTGCTTTAAGCTTTTCTTAAAACATGCAATATCCAACTCAAAGCAAATATAAGCCTAAGGAATAGTCTGGCTCCTGTTTCTCTTCGTCTTTTAAAGTTTAATCAAAGCCGGACATTTAGTATTCTGTGTCCAAAATACTTCACAGGGTGCCATCGAGCTAGAACAGACCAATTAAGCTGTGATGACTTAATGATACGTTTCTGTGGTGCACCTGAGAGAGAGAGACAGACAGACAGAGAAACAGAGAAAGAGAGAGAGAGGGAGAGAGAGACCGGCTACAACAGACAACATGATGAAAGTCTGTGGAGCAGTCAGAGTAAAAACAAAGGGAATGATATTCATGGGAGAGTCAAGGGGAGAGAGAGTTCCAGGCCTTAAGGTACCTCCTTGGTAATTACCAGAAGGTAGGCATTAAACATAAATGCATCATTATGTTAACAATTAATACAATTATGTCAGCCCTCCTGGCGAGCATGTTCTGCTGTGTCTATGATCTGTGTGGTGCGGTGGGATGTGTGTGTTGTTTTCATGCACACTCATATGCATACGTTTGTGTATCGGGGGGAAAAGGAGTGCACCCTTTTGCCATCAGACACAACCTAGAAAATAGGCTAAACTAATAGGCTAAGCAAAACCGGGAATATAATTAATCCATTATTTGTTTGCATCCTTCCTTGTATTACCATTCCTTCCCAACTGAATCGCTCTGATGAGGCTCTTTTAATGAAAAAGAAATGTGAATTCCAGTATAAAGAACAATACAGAGGAATACCACACCCTTGAACTGCACAAGTCATCAAGGAAAAGTCAACTGTGATCATTCCCATGAAGTCAGAAGCATTCTGAATTTCATTCATCTGTTACCACAAGCCGCCATCGTCGATGTGATTGTCTGCACTTGGCAGCCGGCCTTTATCCATATCCAACATCTAGGCTCCCCTTTCTACGAGGAGCAAGTTTACATTTGCTGTCTCAGACAAAACCAGAGCTTTTCCCACATTGTTAAAGATTGATTGTATGGATTCTTTTGTCTCTATAAACAATTCAGTGATCCTCTCCAAAAAAAAAGTTAATTCATAATTACAGAAGAGAGACGGGGTGGAAAGCTCCAGAGAGATACAAAGAGGGAATATCTGTTTGGGTGTGTGAGCTGCAGTCACTGCAGTTGTGGTGTTTTGTTTCATATCAACTGTGACGGGGATAAACATTTTCATAATAATCAATCTTGATCAAGATATACTCTTTTTGCAGGCTGTCTCAAGGCTACAAATGAGGGTACAGTGGGACAATCATCGGTTTGGTTTTATTTGCAGAAAAAGTGAAGTTATGAACAATAAATAGATCACTGTTGGTGGTGTTATTTGACAAAGTAGTTATAAAGATGGTTCCTACTCAAACCCACATGAAGAAAAGTATTAATGCTGTCCATAAATGAACAGAAGGAAAAAGGTAATGTTATTAAGTTACCTTTTACTCAAAATGCTGCGTGAATTTTAGTTCCCTATGTTAAACAGTTACGAAATATGTCTTGGCGTATCCTGAAAAAATATGGACATGCTCTGAATTTTGAATTTAGCACCTTAAAAGCACCTTTGCCTACCCTTAACCATACCATGTAATTAGCAAAACTGTATAGCTTCTGAAAATAGTGTTAGTTTTGCAGAATTGTCCGGTATCAGATTAGGCTTTTGAGGAGAGGGAACTCAATTCTCGAACACTTAAAGAAAAGCAGCACACTTAAAAATGTTTGTTAAGCTATGAACAAAATGATATGACTCTACTATGATGACACACAACAATGCTGGTGTTAATATATATATATATATATATATATATATATATATATATATATATATATATATATATATATATATATATATATATACACACACACAGTATATATTATTATTTTTTAAACCAAATTTTGAAAAATCAACATTTCATGGCTCAAAACACCATCTACTGTCTTAATCACTCCAAATCTTGAAAGACCAATTCTGAGATATAATCGTTTGCTTATCCCTCCATGTTGGGATTGTAAGGTTACACTGCTGACATTAAATGATGGAGGAACGCAAGGGTTGGATTCTTTTCTCATTTGTGGTCTAATACAAAGTAAATCCATCAGCTTCAGTGCCACATGTACTATATTCCAAGCTACTGTAGCTAGATAGCATTAGCTCTGGCTGTCATATTTGTTAATTCTAAATTTACATGGTTTCATCTCTCAGCCCATTGCCCACCTTTTTTTCATTTTTCAAAATTATACACTGAGTGGGCTTAGATCCTGGGGTTGAAGTTACACTCAACAATTTCCATCTTCATTGTCCACCTCTTTGAATCCACAGCTTTCGGGATCAGGTGGTGCCGATGGCATTGGCTTCCAATTAAGGAATAAATGGAGTTATAAACCTACTCAAACATATAAGAACCTTCCATCAAAAGTTTAATAAACAAAGAATCAGTTGATAGTTCAAAGATATATTACGAACATGAACAATATTGGAGTGGAAGGCTCCATCTAGTCCCAGCAGTACTTACCAGACTGTACAGAATGCTGCTAGCACATGAAACACAATCACTGAATAATTCTATTTACTGATGAGGTCATCTATCTAATGCAACACGGTCACAAAGGACTAGCAGTTGCTTTAAATGGATATACTATGATTCACTACTGAACATATTAGAGGATTGAAATTGTTGTTTGTAAGTCAATTGAGAACTCTGCCATCAAATCAGCGTTATGAGAACAATTCTTCAGATATAATAAAGAACCAACTGAGGTCAGTTTATTGCAAATGGAAAACAATCTCTTTTCCCTTAACTCTCCTTCCATATTTAGTCTACAAATGAAATGTCGAACTTGTGTTGTGTTGTTTTATCTTGCGTGATTGGAACTTATGAACTCATTTGTAAGCAATAACAAAGCTGCTGTGGGCCCTGTCCTAAGGTGCAACAGTAGTTCTAGTTCAGACGTTCCCTTTAAGTAGCTATTTAAGGTACTCCCATTAAATCCAAATAATCACAGAATGTGTTAAGCTCAAAAGGAATGAATCTGAGGAAATACACAACAAATGGAAATGAAGAATTGTAAAGAGAGAAAAAAGGAGAATCCATTTTCAATATCAGTCAAAGCTATAAACAAAAGCCTGTAATTAAATATGTGCTTTGAGCTTTTTGCCGTTTCATCCAGAGGTTTGTCTAGCACCGATTACTCTAAGACTAAAACAAAAACATAATTTTATAGCTTGGTCATTAATGTGAATCTGTGATTTCTCCCTGCAATACTCCGGGGGTGCAGGCAGGATATGAATTATGTATCCTTTTACTGTGGGCCCCTGGAAGAGATCTGTGAATGTGTTTGGAGCGGGAAAAGGGTACCAGGAACTTTAACTGCCTGAAAACAACAAATTGAACAGTCCCACGAGGTAGAAAGAGTGTAAAAGCATACACATACATACATGCTGCACATATATTACATACAGATTCTCTATTGGCCCGTGTACTATTAGCCTGAGGTTCCTGAACGCATCGCTCTCTCTCTTTCGGTAAGCGTATTGCATCTCTTCCGGTTGCCAGCTTAGCAGATCGCGATGTTTTCTTCTCCCCCTACCGCTCCCTCTTGCTCAGAGTGTCTCATGTATAGCTATTCCTCTGCCTCCCTTGATGATAACGGTACATGCAACAAGTGTAGTTCATTTGCTGGTTGGAGGCAGTTCTAAGTGGGTTAGATGCACGGCTCCACACCATTGAAGCTCAGACAGCTACGTCAGTTAGCCCGCCCCCTCCCATAGCCGGTGCGGAGCCGCTAGCGGTAGACTCTTTTAGCTTCCTCCTGGCAGCCCCCAAGCAGCTGGATGGCTGGGTGACTGTTTGAAGGAGTTTTAAGTCTAAACAGAAGCCCACTGAGCACCGCCAACCTCTTTACGTTTCGAACCAGTTTTCCCCACTCAGCGACGCACCCGCTGAGAAACCCACTCTGGTTATAGATAGCTCCATAGTCAGAAACGTGAAGATAGGGAAGCCACGGACCAAAGTCATATGCATCCCGGGGGCCAGAGCGGGCGACATTGAATCTTGTTTAAAACTGCTGGCTAAAGATGAGCGTAGTTACAGTAAGATTATTATACACGCCGGCGGTAATGACTCCCGACTGCGGCGGTCGGAGGTCACTAAAATTAATGTGGAATCGGTGTGTACTTATGCCAAGACAATGTCGGACACCGTAGTTTTCTCTGGCCCTCTCCCCAATCTGATCAATGATGACATGTATAGCCGCATGTCGTCATTCAACCGCTGGTTGTCCAGGTGGTGCCCAGCAAACAATGTGGGCTACATAGATAACTGGCAGACTTTCTGGGGAAAGCCTGATCTGATGAGTCGAGACGGCATTCATCCCACTTGGGATGGAGCGCGTCTCATTTCTGCAAACATGGCGAAGTTGATTAGCGGACTTAATCCATGACCCAGAGTTCAGATCAGGAAGCAGAAGCAGAGTTGTAGTCTTCCACCCTTCTCTGCACTTCCATCCGAGCAGTTACCCACCCTTAACCTTAACTCTATAGAGACTGTGTCTGTCCCACGGCCACTTAAATTAATTAAATCAAAAGTAACCAGAAGAGGAGTCATACAAAATAACCTCATACAGGTTAACATCACTACTGCAACAGGGCAACAAAACAGGATAATTAAATGTGGACTCCTAAATATTAGATTTAAAGCTGTATTAGTAAATGATTTAATATCAGACAATCACATTGATTTATTGTGTCTTACTGAAACCTGGCTGAGCAATGAAGAATATGTCATCCTAAATGAATCAACTCCTCCAAGTCATATTAATACTCACATTCCTCGAGGCACCGGCCGAGGAGGTGAAGTAGCAGCCATCTTTGACTCAAGCCTATTAATGAATCCTAAACCTAAACTAAACTACAACTTATTTGAAAGCCTTGTTCTTAGTCTTTCACATCCAACCTGTAAAACATTACAGCCAATCCTATTTGTTATACTGTACCGGCCACCAGGTCCATATTCAGAATTTATATCTGAATGTTCAAAGTTTCTATCAAGTTTAGTCCTTAAAACTGATAAGGTTATTATTGTAGGAGATTTTAATATTCATGTGGATATTGATAATGATTGCCTTAGTACTGCATTCATCTCATTGTTGGACTCGATTGGCTTCTGTCAGAGAGTACAGAAACCCACTCACTGCTTTGGCCCCACCCTCGACCTTGTTCTTACATGTGGCATTGACATTGAGCATTTGGAGGTCTTCCCACAGAACCCTCTTCTGTCGGACCATTACCTCATAACTTTTGAGTTTATACTCCCGGAGTATACACCGTTAGTCAAAAGTTTCTACACCAGATGTCTAACTGACAGTGTTGTAGCTAAATTTAAAGAAGCGATTCCTTCTGCATTTGATTCAATACCACGTCTCAATGTGACGGAGGACTCCTGTGCTAACTTTAGTCCGTCCCAGTTTGAATATCTTGTCGATAGTGCTACAGGCTCACTGAGAATGACACTATACTTGATAGCCCCACTGAAGAAAAAGACAGTGAGTCAAAGGAGGTTTGCTCCCTGGTATAACCCTCAGACCCGCGACCTAAAGCAAACTTCACGAAAGCTCGAAAACATATGGCGTTCCACCAATCTGGAAGAATCACACTTAGTTTGGCGAGATAGCCTTAAAACATATAAAAAGGCTCTCCGTAATGCCAGAGCAGCATATTACTCAACAGTGATAGAGAAAAATAAGAACAACCCCAGGGTTCTCTTTAGCACTGTAGCCAGGCTGACAGAGTCACAGCTCTGTGGAGCTGTGTATTCCTATAGACCTCAGTAGTAATGACTTTATGAACTTCTTCAATGAAAAGATTTTAACTATTAGAGGCAAGATTGATGATCTCTTGCCCTCAACTACTGCCGATCTGTCATCAAGATGAGTGGCCTTGGAAACGGCTGTATGCCCTGGTGTATATTTGGATAGCTTTTCTCCCATTAACCTAGACCAATTGTCCTCAACGGTTTCTACTTCTAAACCGTCTACCTGTCTTAAAGACGTGTTGCCTTTAATTGGCACCTCTCTGCTGGATATTCTTAATGTGTCTTTGCTAAAAGGCCATGTACCACATTCCTTCAAAGTAGCTGTAATTAAACCTCTCCTGAAAAAGCCCACTCTTAATCCAGAGGTGTTGGCTAACTACAGACCAATCTTTAACCTTCCCTTCCTCTCTAAGATCCTTGAGAAAGTAGTCACAAATCAGTTGTGTGACTTCCTACATCAGAATAGTTTATTTGAGGAGTTTCAGTCAGGATTTAGAAAACACCACAGCACAGAGACAGCACTGGTGAAAATTACAAATGACCTCCTAATTGCATCAGATAAAGGACTCATCTCCGTACTGGTATTATTAGACCTTAGTGCTGCGTTCAACACCATTGATCATGACATCCTATTACAGAGACTGGATCAGTCGATTGGCATTTCAGGTACCGCACTAAGTTGGTTTAAGATCGATCTCAATTTGTATTTGTAAACGATGAATGACCTCAATGTTAATCACGGAGTTCCACAAGGTTCTGTGCTTGGACATTATCAGGAAACACTCCATAAACTTTCATTGCTATGCAGATGAGACTCAATTATACCTATCGATCAAACCAGAGGAGACCAACCAGCTCGCTAATTTCAAGAATGTCTTAAAGACATAAAAACATGGATGACCTGCAACTTCCTGATGTTAAACTCAGACAAAACTGAAGTTATTTTACTGGGCCCTGAACACCTCAGAGATCAATTATCTGGTGATGTGATTTCTGTAGATGTTGTGTTGTATGTGGAGCTAGACCCAAGAGCAGAACACAGACAGAGCAGAAATGGGTTTATGGCATTTATTAGAAAAGAACCGGGGGCTAGAATCTGGTGAGCAGGCTGGAGGAAGGTTCGGCAGGCTGAGAGCAGGCTGGAGGAATGGTCGGCAGGCGGGAGCAGGCTGAGGCAGAACCGAGTAAATCAACCGGGCGGGAGGTGGGGGAGCTGGTGGAGGGCAGAGAGGGCTGGTGGACACCGGTTTCAACTGTGAAACATGGAATGTGGGATGGACCCTCATGGCGCGAGGCAGTTTCACCCGCACAGCAGTTGGATGAATTATTTCTGTAAATGGCATTGCCCTGGCATCCAACACCACTGTAAAGAATCTCTAGTTATCTTTGACCGAGACTTGTCCTTTATCTCCCACGTTAAGCAAATCTCAAGGATTGCATTTTTTCATCTACGTAACATTTCAAAAATCAGGCACATCTGGTCCCAAAAAGATGCAGAAAAGCTGGTTCACGCGTTTGTTACTTCCAGACTAGATTACTGCAACTCCTTATTATCAGGCTGCTCTAATAAGTCTCTTAAATCCCTCCAGTTGATCCAGAATGCTGCAGCTCGTGTACTCACAAAAACTAAGAAAAGAGATCACATTTTCCACAGGAATGGGAAATAATGATTCATACTTAATAATAGATGCAAAGAGTATGAAATAAAGAGCTGATCTGATGAGGAACTGAAATGAAACTTGGAGAGTTCCACCGTTTTGTCCCTTAATTAAATAAATAATTTGATAATTGCAGAATAATTAATAACAGTTATATAATGTGTTCATTATTGAAGCAATTTGTTTATTTATATAGTTTAACTCTTCTTAAATTAATTGCTGAAGCCAACACGTTTGAAGTTCAGCAACTTTTGCTTTTACGGACTAAACAAACAAGTTTTCATTGTTCAAGTTGGATAATGGAACAAGCTGAAGTTTTGGTGGAATTAGATTGCATGTGTGCATTAAAATCAACAATAACACAAAGTGTTAACCACGTTGAGCTCGACTATCGAAGAACAAACCCACAAGCATCAGCATCCAATGGCATTATGAAAGTAGCACAATGAAATTAGGCAATACCCCGAAATTAGGCAATACCCCGAAACTGGCCAATTGTTCATTTTACAACGTTAACAGTGGCAGATAAATTATGCTTCATGCCTGTACTAATTGTGCAGGCATTGTGATTTCCTTATTGCTGTTTCATTCGCCGTATATTGTATTTGGGTTATTACTTACTTACAAATCAGCCCTGTTACCAGTCAGCCAGTGGTTCTGGACCAAATGGACAAATCATTCAAAATGTTGTGGCTGTGTGTCTGTCGAGCGGTACATTATGTAACAGATATTACAAGAGTAAATTGTCTGTTTATTTTCCTTACAATTACAGACACAAAAACAATCCAGATAAATAATCCCTATTCTTCCATCCATCCATGATCACCTCCGGGTCGCGGTGGCAGCAGGTTCAGCAGGCCGACCCAGGCTTCCCTCTCACCAGCAACACTTTCCAGCTCATTCTGGGGGATCCCGAGGCGTTCCAAGGCCAGCCGGGAGATATAATCCCTCCAGCGTGTCCTCGGTCTTCCCCGGGGCCTCCTACCAGTTGGACGTGCCCGGAAAACCTCTAATGGGAGGCGTCCAGGAGGCATCCTGACTAGATGCCCGAACCACCTCAGCTGACTCCTTTGGACACGAAGGAGCAGCGACTCGACTCCAAGCTCCCCCCTGATGTCAGAGCTCCTTACCCTATCTCTAAGGCTGAGCCCGGCCACCCTACGGAGGAAGCTCATTTCGGCCGCTTGTATCCGAGACGTTTTTATGTGAAACATTTCTTAGATATAAAACACTGGATTACACTGCAAAGTGCATTCACGCTGTTGTATTTTGTCATTTGAATTTAATCCCAAAGAATCAACCTACTTCAGAAAGAAATATCTGAAAAATATGAATTAGTATTACCATTTAAAAAAAAATGTAATTGGACATTTGAGGATGAGTTTACAGCCCTGAGAAGCAGCAACGTCTGGGTGAGGGATGCTGTAACTGGGACACAGGTTGCTGTGTCCTGCTGCAGGGGAAATGTGCATGGAGAGAGGCCGCCAGCACATCCAGTTAAGAAGTGGACAAATATTTTTGCGGCGGGACAAAATAGTTCCACAATATTGCCACATAGGAAATGAATGGTAAACACTGATATTGACGTGCACACATCAGTCTGACTCAGTTCAGGGAAATCCCAGCTTATCGTTTGTCCCGCTCAAAGCTCAACACTAGTTATCCACAGAGGTGGAGAATTTGGATATTCATTGAAAGTAGCATAGCCACGGTATACTAATAATCTGTTACAAGGCTTGTATTTATAACTAAAGTACAAAAGTCAGCATCCATATAATACTTAAAGTATCAAAGTACCCATTATGCCCAGCATTCTAAGCTAAATATTATATATAATTATATTACCTCCCAATTATACTTTATCAATACATAATAAAAATGGAATTCATTGTATTCATGTTAAAAAAACACATGAAAATGTCAAGAAATAAAAATATCTCAAAAATGATTGAGATTACATGGTCCATCAGAGAAGGAAGAACTTCTTCAACTCTCGTAGGTGTTTGAACTGCAGATCTTTAATGGTCGACAACAATGGTGTGTTGTTCTCACACTAAGTGTGTGTGTGGGTGAGAGAGAGAGAGAGAGCTATCTATCACAGAGCCTCACCCAGTAAAACCTCTTTTAATTGGTCATGTACATGTTGAATGCTGACAGAAGATGCAGGAGAACGAATGCATTCCATCTCAACTGCTGGATTTTATTCACCAACAGCAGTATACCCAAACAAATTAAATTAAATGAACCTACATTCACATTTCTAGGGCTGCAACTGATGGTATGTTATTGCATTCAAAGCTTCTACTGAGCTTATTGACTGAAGTCTGTCATCATATGACGCCATTGCTCCGTTAATACAGTTGCTTGCCTCTCTTTGTGTTTTGGACCGCAGTGAAAATGTTTTTGAAGGGCAGAATTAAAGCAGAACATTTTGTTGGATTACAAAATGATTTGGAGGACAGATACAGACGGGTGAGAATGCATCACTCACTCAGAGAGAAAAGGATGAAGGTGGTTTTCACCTGCATTGTGTTTGTACCTAGAGAAAAGGATGAAGGTGGTTTTCACCTGCATTGTGTTTGTACCTTGTAAATAATAACACTTTGAATGTCAATGTTATGACTGCAGCTTTGAAATATTTTGTACAGAGGTCACGACGACTTGAGGGATCATTACCTGGACTACGGAGACTCAGTAATGCCCTCAAGTGCTATTCCCGAGCCAGAGACTACTGCACCAGTACTAAGCATGTCATTAACATGTGTCTGAATGTCATCATCTTTTCATCTCAGCAAAAGGAATCATCTTGATGAAATGTAAAGTTAAACCAGCTTGCATAATGATAACTTGCACTGTACTGTGATGTAGTTCCACTCTTCTGCTTAACATAATGCAAAATAATTGTGTCCTTTCCACCCAGTGAGAGCAGGAGGGGGTGTGGCCCATTAGTGTAAAAATACTAACATGTGCCACAGCGCCTCCCTCTATTCGAACTCCCTCGCTGATCTGCTGCGGCTCATTTTACTAAATGTATGAGTAAACGGATTTCATCTTCTTTCTTTTTTTCTGTAACTGGCTATTAAAGTCAGTGGCAGCTCATTGTGAGTCTCACTTTGCTGTCGCTTTTTCCCAGATAGATGTTTTCAGTTTGCTTTGTATTATCTTAAAATCTTAAATGTATTTCCCTTGAGGCAAGATCTCTGCTTAATACCCACACTAAGGGTTGCTATGAAGGCCAAGCCTGCAGGCCTCTCAAACAGCAACCTCATCATAGCTGTTGGTTTAAAAATGTCACTTTCCATATAATCTGCTACAACTGGAAAGTACCACACAACAATAACATCAACACAAAAGCATAAAAATCACGTCGTAGTACAGCCACAAACGTAGACATTCTAACACGACATGACAACTCACTTGTTTATTTGGGGTTGAGGCATTATTTATTGTGACAATGAGATGGTGAGTCACATGAAGGCCCGTTTCTGGGAGTCTTCTGCTCTCCTCCCCATCTGAGTTAACAAGGCAGTGCAGCTTCTACAGGCTTGTGAAGAGTTTTTCTCTGGGGCTGTGCAGGGAACGAGGAAGACGCGGGTAAATCCAGATGTGACATCTAAATTTCTTTCACTCCCCAAAGAAAGCTCCCCATGCCGATGCTCTTACACAGTGGTACGTCTTCATTCTGTGGTGTTCAGTGCTTTCACTAAAATATTAGTATTATATTACTAAGTTTGGTCTTTCCCTTTGGTTGCCGGGTAGTGTTCTCCTGTACTAGCCACGATGTCTTTGCAACGCCCTTCAGAGAACGTTGCACCTGCAGAAAGCTATAGTTCTGTATGGTATAGGCCACACCCTCGAAGAGCTGTCGTGAGGAAGTACACTACCGTTCAAAAGTTTGGGGTCACTTAGAAATTAAAGCAGTTTTTTTTTTCAATGAAGATAACATTAAATTAATCAGAAATACACTCTATACATTGTTAATGTGGTAAATGACTATTCTAGGTGGAAACGTCTGGTTTTTCATGATCTAAACTAAACATCTTCATTTGGAATATATGACAGGCGCACAACCACAATTCTGCTCTATTCTTCAGAAGAAAAGAATACATCACCGGACATGTGAATGAAGTTGTTTTGTGGTAGATTCTCTAGTATGGTTATACCTTCAATTACAGCCTGATTTATGCTAATATACATAGAAGACAGTGAGGCATTGCCAAGTTGATCACCAGGAAGAATAAACTGTTATTATGACCTCATCTCCTGAGGAAAGTAGATCATTGTTTGTGCACAGATACATTTTGTTCTTCTTGAGTATGCCCTCGGTGAATATGCACAGAAGCAGATAATGATATTTGGTCAAAGTCATACAAATAAGCAACTCAGACAAATGATCAGATGCTATTATCATTATTGTTTCCCTGACTCTAAATGCATAACCACTTGAGTGGGGATTGGGGAATTGTGGAAGGCCTTTTCTTCCAGAACATCAATGACTTCCTTCTATCAACACTGACAGAGTACATCAGAGTATATCGAGGCCACGCTTTGGATTCATTCCAGCTATAGCCATGATCTTACACGATAATAGGAATAGAGAGTGGTGTACTCATCAGGATTACAAATCCTCAAACACACAATTAAGTGTCTATGAACACCCAGCACTACATAGTGGTGTTGCATCCTGCAGCAACATCGCTCAACAGCCATCAAACTCAAAATAATTCAAGCTTTGACAAACCAAAATACTGTTTGTCCAATCAAAATATTTCAGGTCAAAAGCGTGATTTTATTTCTCCAGGGGAGGTGGGATGGTTTTATCACCTGAGCAGGTCAGTGATTTATAAAGGGATGGCCAATTGTTCCAACAGTCAATTATTCAGAAACCCACATAGTCTGGAAAAAAAATGCCCCACTGCACTGAAAGACCATTTTTCTGACAGCTTGTTATCTCCAAAGCTATCGCTCATTAATTAAAAAATACACACTTTCTGTGCAATGAACAAATGTCTAACTATTATGCAAAATTATGTAATTGAAAACCAGACCGCCCCCATATAGTTTTTACCATGGCGAAGGTGTGATCTGCCCTACTTTGCCTGATTTACCCTAATCTCCCTCATGCCTAAACCTTACAAGTAATAAGAGGCAGAGTTGTGGGACAAGCCCAAAACCGCTAAGGTCATATAATGTAATTCTGTATTTACGGACGAGCCTTGAGGACAATATGAGTCTGTTTTTGGGATAACAGTCTTTAAAACAAATGGGCTTTTGGAATAATGTCCGAACAATGGCACGGCACCATTTATAATCCTATCCAGAGCACTATGTGGTTAATTTCTTACCCCAGCTCATTAATAATTACAGCCACAATTCCCCACTGTATTTTTGGCCAAGTGGTGTAGTTTAAATCCTGACTGGAGTGATTTCCTTGTATTTTAAAGGCGGATCTCAGATTCTTTTTTCTTGGCAAGAGCTGCTTCCTTCTTTTGTTGTTTTTTATTCAGTGTAAAATTTGATGTTTGGTGTGAAAATGGAGTAAGTCAAAAATGTTTTAGCTAATTAACATATAGGCCTATTTTGGAACCAACATGATGTCAAGCTATTCAAAGGGCTGTGTCTCTTCCAGATCATATCCCTTAACTGAGTTAAAATGCTGTCTGAAACAATGAGCTAAGTGAATATTTAATTCCGCACCTTTTCCTGTTATATTAAGCCAATCCTTTTTTACGAGTTTTGTTGAGTATTTAATCACCTCTCAGTTTCATTTTTATAAATGACCAGGTGGCGTCACATGTCTAATGTTCACACTAAGAACATGTGATGACACCTGAGCTAACTCCATTTGCTGAACACTATTTTGTAATGCATACTTCAAGCAGGAACTTACTTTAAAGATAATGGAAACATTCCCATTCTGGGCTTCTTGGCTCTCCATCGATAAGACAGGAGTTGCATTGAAAGTGGATAGGAGGGGGTCCTGCTATTTTTGTCGGCCACAGATGGTGCAACAGTGAAGAATCGTCAACAAGTCCTTGTAAGTAAGTCACAAAATACATGTCATTGCCTTCGTACATGACACATAAAATATTGTCTGATCCGATGCCCCATCAGCAAGACAGCTTTGATAGTTAGCTGAATTATGTATTGCCATTACAAAAAATATTCATGTGACCACTTTCTTGGCCACTGCTATGTTTAAGTTTGGTTATATATTGCAATAACATAAAAGTACCTGGTTGATGCTTGGAAACATAAAACTAGCCCCGAGGAGGGGAAAGTCCACAGACATCATGGCACGAACTCGCAACGTCAGCACAGACAGTCCTGATCTTTATTCCCTGTAGACAACGAGCTGACGAGCTGCAGCCGTGGGACGAGCTGAGTGGCTTCAGGTGTGAGTTGGAGCTCACCTGGCTTGTCCCCGCCTCCAAGCACGTAGCTCCCTGGCAGCGCTCTGAGGTACCGGGTGTCACTGTGTGAACGGGCTGAGGAGGGAGTCCGGCTGGCTGAGTCCTGACACAAATTGTGCCATCATCACCAGCCCACACAGCACTCCACAAAGATTACAGTAAATCGCTGAAGGTTTTGTCTGTTTATATTAATACAGTTCTCATTAGGTATTTCAAAACATTAAATATGCCGTTACCACCGTTAAAATGTTTTAGAGTCACCTGTTATGGTGATGTTTTTCTTTCCTTCCTTAATGGTTATTTTAATCAAATTAAATAAAAAAGATTGTACTTCAGGCACCAATTGTGAAGAGGTTTAAACTGGGATGTGTCAGTCCATCGTATGTTAAACTGATATTCCGATAGGGCTTAGTCTTATTACCGTAAACTAACTTTCATTTATATTGTGACATTTTAAGGATAACTTTGCTTTAGCAACACACCTGTTCTAATTCCATCTTGTTCTAGGCTGTAATAATGTGCACCTGACACTGAAACAGGAAGCTGATCCCATTTAAATCTGCACACATTTTGATGCCAAGCTTCCAGTTTATTTCACCAATGGCGGGTGCCAATGGAGATTTATTTTATCCTTATTCAACTGTGGCTCAGATGAGTCGTCTCTTTCTTTGCTGTGAGTCTGGTTGAACCATTCTACAGCGTATTGTTCTCCATGTACAAAACCCCCATATAAACAACCCTTTATACAAAATAACATATATTTATAAAGACTGCAAGTCATCTCAGCCATCTGACTGTAATGATCACACAATTTGTATAGTTCATCTCAAAACAACAATCAGGTGCCCATATGATTATTCAAACATTTTGCTCAATGTTATCATCACTTTAACGGCATTAGGGAGTGATTTCTCACAGCCAGCGTTAACAGGAGGGAAGATTACATCAAGCAAAACCTATTTCAATGTAAATATGGGCTACTGACTATTGTTTTAAGACAGACTTGAAAGATAGCACACATGCTGAATACATTATTATTTGCCTATTGGGGTTATTTCTGTTCAGACAGTTTACAAGGTTTGTGTTCAGCAGATATACTCACACATTTTATGATGTTCTCAGCTGGAAACCTTTGCTGAATGTCATCACCCCCAATCTCTTCTCTCATTTTCTGTCAACTCTATACTATAACAATCAGAACAGAAATGGCTGAAAAAAACTTAAATAAACTGAAATGCTGTGCATGATGAGTTTGCATCGTCTCATTTGATAAATTGCATTCCTCCATCTCCCTCTTAGCATCTCCATCGGGAGGATGTGATATGGGAGGAAGCGACAGCAGTGAGGAGCCATGTTGGTCAAATGGAAAGCACTTACAGTCTGCCATGAGATTGTCTCTGTTAGTAATGGGAGATGGGGTGTGGCTGCAGGCTGAAAGCAGCCGGCTTCAGCAGAATCAGGAGGATGGAGCACACTGTTACACAAACTACAAACAAAACATCATGGTTAAGGTCTCACCTCATGACGTAGTTAGGTACAAGATCACGCTCATCAGTGGAATAAGAGCACACTGTTCTCCTTAAGTGTTTGTCAGGAGATGTGTTGTGCCTAAGACTCCGACACTGGAAAGTAGCGCTCAGAAATCGGACAAATTACAAAAATAATCAACAAAAATGCCTGCAAATACCATGTGCATTGTTATAATGGCCACTTTCATGGACAATAGTGTTGTATAATGGACAGTTTTACCTTCATTACTATGACCATATGTCTATTTTGAGCCAATCCCACGTACAATTACCGCCTGCCATTTCCTCCTGTGTTTCCTGTGTGAAAACTTTATATATTCAATCAATTTTAAAGATGTACATCTTCAGTTGAAGCGCAGAGACGTATTGAGAAAAGAAACAAATGCATTGTTGTTGTTTTTTTTCATGGAAAACATCCTGTAGTACTGCACTTTCAGTTATTTGCACTTTTTCTGCACTGTTTCACACACGGTGCCAAAAGGGCGGTCTCCTTATTATCTTCAGCTGGAGTATACTACACGCGCACACACACACACACACACACACACACACACACACACACACACACACACCACCACTGGAAAAGGTTCTAGCAGGTCTTCCAGATGGCTCGTCTGACCTTCAACCAACAGACAATTTATAAGCAACAGTACTTGTTTTTCACATTAGTTGGTATGTTTGGGCCAGAACAAAAGTCAGAAAAATACGGACAGAATATGAGATGACAATAATCATATATCCTACTAATAGGCGCCTGGGTGGCTCCTCTGATATGCTGTGACTCTCAACACAAGGCATTAATGAACACCAGCATTCGTTTGCACTGATGACAACCGGCCTTATGTATCTCATACGATGAAGGAGCGAAACACCCACCACCAGTTGTGTTAATGTCGGCACCGGATTTAGATTTAAACTTTTGTTTTAGTCAGTCACTAAAGAAGAAGGTAAAACATAACATCGTAATATTTCTTGAGCAAACATAGAGAGGACGATTTGGATGTTTGACTGTGGACATTAATCCTGGAACGTAATCTTCCCTTCTGATTGCCCACCAGGGATAGCTGACTGAAAGTAGTTTATTGGGGCCAAAGCACCCAAGCTCTTACTTAATTACTTCTTCAAGCTGGCAGGAACTATTTAGTCCATCAATTGTTTTTTCTTGAATTTTTTCAAACGAATCTCCTCCCACATTTATTGCTGAATTGACACCAAATTTGTTGCAAGGTTTTTCTGACTGTCATCCACACAAGATCTAGACATATTTTTTAATTATCAAAAATGAAGCTCATGGTGCATCAAAGTATTTTATGGGTTTCTTCTAAACAAAATGAAAAGACATTAACTTGGTATATTACTTTCAGGATTTGTCAGACATTATCAAAAGGCCCGGTGGCTGTAAAACCTTCACTAACAACGGTCACCTTGTATTTCGGATTCAAACAAACATCCAACCAACTCAAAATATGTGAAATCAAACATGAAATTCTATTTTGCATTAACTTTTGGATTCTTGGCACCTTCAGTCTGTCAAAGTGTTCCTAGGAAAGAAACTAATTATTGTACAAATTAACATATTGTACAAATTACTTTGTTTTACTGATCATTTTGGTCCAGACAGTTCTGCTGATTCTTCTGTTCTTGTTTTTCTTATTTTTACTCACTGCAATTGAGTAAAAAGTAAAATAGCTCCATCTGAATTGTAGTGAGAAAAGCACGTACAAATTAACACTCAAGTAAAGTACCTCAAAAGTCTTCTTAAGTAAAATAATACACAATATGTATGTATACTTGACCCAGTAATGCATGTTGAGCTAGTAAATGTACATTCCACCACTGCATTGGCTTACTTTTTAAGAAAATGTCATTCTGATGCCAGCATGTTTTCATGGTTGTCCCAGCAGTTTTAGGATGGCCTCTTGACTACTTCTCAGTGGATTGTAGTTGAGATTGGTCCATGAATCAGTTTCTGCCTGGAACTGTTAAAATTAGAGAACATTACTAACAGAGGATGAACGTTACAGAATGCCAGCTGCTTCTTTCTGACAGTAGGGCAACACATCAAGAGGTATGTTGGGACAGCGGAGGATATACCTTTAGGAGCGACGCTGTGTAACTTCACAGATGCATGCAGGTTGTTTTCCATTAAAACATTCATGTGTTCAGTACTTTTCACATTATAATTTAGTCTCAATTTGTTTATTAATAATGTAATACATTTTGTCAAAGTTCTAGTTTGCCAAATTCACTTTTTTCGTTATCATAGAAAATAGGTTGGTAACAAATATTTTGCCATAGTTTTGAACAAAATGAACACTGACATCCTAGACAGCCAGTTAGTTTTCGGTTAGTAGTTGCCCTACCTTTGGTGTGATATTATGTCGGGATGATCCATGTTACATTGTCAAATCTTCTGAGTGAATGTGGCCAGGGTGGTGCATTAAGCCTGATCAATGCAAGAAAGGTCCTAGCATTACTGGGTCAAGTATACAGTATTGCTTTCACAGCTCAACAAAGCATCCAGAATTCAAAACAAATCCTTATTAAAACAAATCTTGTGAAATGTATTACAGCACTTTTTTTTAAAGTACAGTCACTCAAAGGAAACTACTTCTACCAACATGGTAGAGTCTTGATAGCACCTCATTAGCGTCCATAAAATGACTCTTTTCTCTGTAACACTTCAGAAGGTGTGCTGAAAGTTGTCTGCTAGTGACATGACTGGCAGTTTGTATATGTGGAAACATTCAGCTCATACTTCCTGGATTTAAGTTGTTATACTTATGGACTTGGAGCACCTTGTCTTTGTTCACTGTGAAGAAACTTTGGAGGACTTAGGTGAACTGAGACAATAGAACTAAATGCTGTGTGGGACTATTTTTGTCTGATTTCTTTGGGCTTTAAACACACACAGACTTCTGAATGGATACCACAGAGGGAATTGAAACTATATCCAAAGACAGCCTCAATTCAGCACAGCCACTTGACTTGATAGACAGGCTAGAAAACTCATAAGAAAGAACTTTACATACACTACCAGTCCCATAATGCATGAAACTGTTTAAAAACTCCAAACTGATACATCTTGGTATCAAAGCTAATAAAGGTAACAACAAAGTATGCTTCTGAGTATACTCATGTTGCAGCAAAGTGTCTCCATACTTCTCTTTCCCATAACAAAAACTCTAAAGCAACTTCAAATAGGGTCTTTGCTAGGGTCTTAGCAAGGACAAAGAAATGAGGGAATTCTGTTCATGTTCGACACATGTGGACCAGTCCAACATTTAATGCGAACGCCCTTAATGTAACACACTGAAAGGAAGGATATGTAGGCAAGGGTTGTAGGTCATCACACAGGATACCAACATGTGTGTCCTTTCCAACCTGTTCTCACTCCCAAAGCATTAATTACCACAGCTTTGTCAGGGCTCCTCTGGAGTCCATGGAGGCGACGGCGCATCCTACGGTGTTTACGCAACAGTTATATTCATATCTCGCCACAGAAATATGGTTTGGATGTTGCCGTAGTCTGTGCCGTGTGAACTTTGTTTCGAGCTCCGCACTGCAATGTAATTTGTGGAATTGTGTGTCCATCAATATTTTGTGTGAAACTAACCAATGAACATTTAGGAAATCACTAAGGACCTGCCCACCTTATGCTTTGGAAAGACACTGCCATTTTCAGTTAGTAAAACATTTGTTTTTATATATAGGACATTTTCTGTTCTTGTTTAGAAAACTGTTCTTGAAAAAAAGACTAAAATATATAGTAAATGTTTTGTTTGAAAACAAAAACGGTTGTAATGTTAATTGTTTATTTGCATACATCCTATGATGCTTGATCTGTAGTGTGATGTCATTTCAACCAGGAGAGACTGGTATTTAGAGTAATACAATAATTTATTACAATTGCATATTGAAATAGTACAAAGTCTTTGGCGATTGGACTCCATCCTGAATTAGGATAAGCACGCGGTAGAGATGCTGATATCTGCAGAGGCAGAATCCCCCCATGGAGTCCAGACACTGGTGGTGGCGTAGAAGAGTTGCTGTAACGCTGATTGGAGGAGCCTTGGGTGGAGGAGGTTCACATCGGTTTGAGCTGAAAAGACAACTGCCAGCAGCAGAGAGGAGAACGTATTTAAAAGATTGCCAACGATGCTGTGATTGGCTTACAGAACTGCGCTGCCTCCGATTGGTTCATTCATCGTGCCCGCCCCCAATCAGCTGATGGAGTAATCACTGCAAGACTAATGCTGCGTTCACACCAAACGCGGCGCGATTTTTTTACGCGACCAGATCCCATGCAAAGTCAACGCACAGACGAGTTTGACGCGAATTCGCGTCGGGTGGCGCGATGAAATTCGCCCGAGGCGACAGCCAATCAGCGTTGAGATGCTCCGCCCGTCACTGTCCTGCCGTTGTTGAATCAGAAAAAAATGGAGGACATTGTAGCGGTTTGCGGACCCCCCGAGCTCTTTAATACAACTACAGGTTAGCCTGAAGTAGCGCTGGAAGTGGCAGTCATCCAGACGCAGTTCCTGGTGAAGACGGTGAAATTCACCGAGCTGTGTGCGGCGACGGGTGATGTTATGAACCCAAATACGAGGCTGTCTGATGGACTGATGTTTGTGGTATTTCCAGAACAAGTATAGAGTAGAAATAGTAGTTATTTATTTCATGGTGGACGGCGGTAGTTCTAACTGTTTACGGAGACAAGCCACGGAGATAAGCCACGCCCCCTTTTCGCATCTAAACGCGCCTGTGCATTGACTTTGCATGGGATCTGGTCGTGCGTCGAAACTCACGCGAGTAATTCGCGCTGCGTTTGGTGTGAACGCAGCATAAGAGACTGCTTATGAATGAACGAGTGTAAATAGTGTCTTCCTGACTGAACTTTTGCTTGAGCTACATTTCTCAATCACCCATTTTATCTCAGTCTATCTTACATTTGGGGAAAGTAGAGTGACAGACAACACTTTTACTGAAAAAACAATATTACAAACCCTAACCCTATTTTTTCACCTCAGTTCTTTGTCACAGTGACATATTTACAGTAGTTTTGTTACGTAACTCACGTACGTATTTTAACCCCAACCACAATCTATTCTAAGCCTTACAACGCACTTCTGTTGCCTAAACCTAAGCAAGTAGTTTTGTTGCGCAAGTAACCCTCAACCCTAAACCTAAGGAAACTAAGTGGAAACTGTATGTTCCCTGTGAACAAAAGTTTTTTAAAAACACAACAATGTCATTAGTCATGTGACTCACGAATCGCAAGTCACATGACTTGTCACTGGATAAGATTAGAAAAAGACTGTTTTTTGTTAACTTGACATCTCATTTGACTAATTGGTTGCCTTAACCTGTAAAGAGAGAAGTTTGCTTTTTAATAGCATCTTCTTAATAACACCATAACTACATCTTTTAATTGCACAGACCAGTTTCTACAGGAATTACTTCTATACAAATAAAAAATTTGATGATTTTGAAGTTAAGTGGCAATACAGGAAATAACTACTTGCTTGGATGGGCGTGTAATGTGACTTTTATTCCATCAGACACTATTTAGTTGCCTAACCCTAACCATACTTTTACCATATAGTTGCCATAACCCTGGTCTTTCCTTAAACACTATACTGTAGCTGCCATGCACCGATATTGTAGTGAGAAATTATTTCCAAATAAAACATTGGACACCATTGGGCATTAAAATGCTTTGTTATAGAAAGGTTTTGCAGAATATCAACCTCCGGCAATATACTATGTAAATAGTTACAGAATTAAAGTACTTAAAAAATATGGCATGTATTTCACAGTATATTATTATTATGATACTCAGTCATTTAAAATTGACATACAACCATAAAGATTCCTTTGATACAGTGTGAAGCCTGTCATTTCTAAACTGTCTTTTTCCAGCAACAAAAAACATGGGACCATGAGCTACAGCTGCCCCTCAGCAATGTATTATAATGTTATTAATGGGGGCTTTAGGATATAATGGGACATTGTATTTCTCCAGCTCACTATTTTGTGTATTGTTTCAATTCAATTCAGTTTATTTTGTGTAGCCCAATATCACAAATTACAAATTTGCCTCAGAGGGCTTTACAATCTGTACACATACAACATCACAGTCCCAGGACCTCACATCGGATCAGGAAAAACTCCCCAAAAATAACCTTTCACAGGGAAAAAAGGGAAGAAACCTACAGGAGAGCAACAGAGGAGGATCCCTCTCCCCGGATGGACAGATGCAATAGATGTGTACAGAATGTACAGCATTACAGAGTTACATAAACACATTACATGAATAAGAACATGAAGGAGATAGAGAGGAGGGGGCGGGGCGATCAGCAGGGCCAACATGGGAGGCTGGCTCACCAGGCAAGAGGCATCAGACACAGCCAGGTCCAATGGACCCTATGAGACGTGAAGTCACAAAGACTCCGGAGAGGAAGCAGAGTTAATAAGGTGCAATGGAGAGATGTAAATTCATCCATAAGGAGAGAGAAGAGGAGATAGGTGCTCAGTGTATCCTAAAACATCCCCCAGCAGCCTATAAGCCTATAGCAGCATATCTAGGGGCTTGACCAGGGCAAACCTGATTCAGCCCTAACTATAAGCACTATTAAAGAGGAAAGTCTTATGTCTATTCTTGAATGAGGTGACTGTGTCTGCCTCCCGGACTGAAAGTGGAAGCTGGTTCCATAAAAGAGGCATTTAGTGAGCGCAGCTCTCTAGTGGGGCAATATGGTACTACAAGCTCCTCAAGATATGATGGTGCATCACCAATCAAGGCTTTGTAGGTGAGGAGAAGAATTTTAAATGTGATTCTTGATTTTACAGGGAGCCAGTGCAGAGCAGCTAATAAAGGAGTAATGTGATCTCTTTTCCTAGTTTGTGTGAGTATACGAGCTGCAGCATTCTGGATTAACTGATAGATTGATAAATGTATACTTGTTGTCATAGTAGCGCCCAACACTTTACAGACACGAAATGGAATAGACTAAATAAACTAAACACAAAAAATAAAATAAGATATAAGAACAGGGATCTCAGATATATCAAAAAAATAATAAATATATATATATATTTATATATATATACACAGTAGAATACAAATAACTGTGCAGTGTGTATTAAATGTAAACAGAGTGTGCATAATGTGCAAAATATGTAAAATATATATACACAATAGAATACGAAAAACTGCAGTGTGTATTTAAGGACATTAATTTAAGTTTAACAGTGGTGCAAAATACAAAGTATGTGTAGTGTATATGAAGTGTAAATCAACATAACTGTAAATGTGAATGTACAGTGAACATGAAAATTAGTCCACAGAGGATCTTGCCACAGGGGCTTTGTTGAACAGTCTAATTGTCGTGGGCAGGAATGTTTTCCTGTATCGGTCCTTGTGACAGCGGAGCTGGATGAATCTTTTGGAGAAAGTGCTCCCCTGACTCTGAAGTAGGTGGTGGAAAGAGTGGTCCGGGCTGTCCAATATGGACAATAGTTTCTTCAGTGTCCTCTCCACCACCTGTTCCAGATGCTCCTGCTTGCCACCGATGATGGAGCCGGCCTTCTTAACCAGTTTGTTAAGTCTGTTGGTGTCACCGGCTCCAATGCTGCTCCCCCAGCAGACAATGGCGAAATACAAGACACTGGCCACAACCGACTGGTAGAACATCTCCAGCATCTTGCTGCACACGTCTTTTCTAATAAATACCATAAACCCATTTCTGCTCTGTCTGTGTTTGTGTTGGGTCCAGCTCCACATACAACATGACAGAACGATCTGGCCAAGTGGACCCACCGGATCAGGAGCCCATCTTCCAGAGGGCCCTTTCAAGCCACGGACCCTCTTTGGAAACAGGTAACCCAAATTGCTCAATTATCTGATCAGGTGACTCGGTTAACCGCTCAACTTACCACACAGCCCAGCCAGCAGCTCCCTCCAGCTTCTTCCCCAGTGCCTCCGTCGCTCAGAGAGTCCTACGCTTCGGACCTGGAACCCTACTCTGGAGACTTGGGGTAAATGCAGAGGTTTTCTCCTCCAGTGTTCCTTGTTTTTTAGCCAACGGCCGTTGATCTTTCCCTCAGACATTTCCAAGGTGCATTATATTTTGGGGTTGTTGAGAGGAAGGGCATTAGTTTGGGCAGAAGCCTTCAATGCTAATCAGGCAGTTGCTACCCTTTCATATTCTGACTTAATTTGCAGAATGAATGGGGTTTTCGATCATCAAGATCATGTTGGGAATGCTGTAGCACGGATGGTCAATCTCCGCCACGGACCCAGAAGTGTCGCTGACTACTCAGTGGAGTTTAGAACGCTGGCGGCGGATTCTAGATGGAATGATGAGGCACTTCGTGGGGTGTTTTTGAATGGACTCGGTGATCAAATAAAGGAGGAACTGGCTTTCTTGATGAACCTGTTAACTTTGACTCTCTGGTTTCCCTAACTATCCGGCGAGATAATCTCCTGCGGGAGAAACGCAGAGAGAGGACTGGCCATCCCAGGCAGTTAGCTAGTTCCTGCCCATTAGCGACATGGGGAGCGCACCCATCCTCTGCGCCTCCATCCTCTACTCCTGTTTTCCCCCCTGTGGAACATATGCAGTTAGGTCAAGCTCATCTTTCTCCTGCAGAACGTCGTCGCCGCAGGATGAGGGAGGGTGAGTGCCTTTACTGTGGCCAGTCTGGTCATTTTTTAGCCCTCTGTCCAGTTCGCCCAAAAGACGGGGCTCACCAGTAGCAGTGGGGGTTCTGGCAAGCCAGTCTGTTTCTCCAGACCAAGTTCCTCCGCCCAGGATGCAAATCCACTCTCGATCACAACCAACTCTCTTTGCCTCTCCTAGCTCTGGTCGACTCCGGTGCGGAGGATAGTTTTCTAGACAGAGACATGGCTCTCCAGTCTGGCATTCCCTTCGAAAAATTAGAAACCCCCCTCACAGCTACCGCTTTAGATGGCAGGGTTATTGCTTCAGTCACCCATCGCTCAGCTCCTGTGTCATGTGTTCTTTCTGGCAACCACAGTGAAACTATTCAGTTTAACATAATTTCTGCCCCTAACTCCCCGCTGGTTTTGGGTCACCCTTGGTTAAGGACTCACAACCCACACATCGACAAGAAGTGTCCGTGGCTGGAGCTTATTTTGTCACTCTTCATGCTTGCAGTAAGCCCTTTCCCCAGCAGATGTTGCCGTATCACCATCCAGCTCTCTGCCTTCTGATCTGTCCACCATTCCTGCTGAGTATCATGATCTAGGTTTAGTGTTCAGTAAAGACCTAGCTCTCTCCTTCCCCCCTCACCGTCCTCATGACTGCGCCATTGATCTCCTCTTCGGTGCTCCTCTTCCAACCAGCAGGCTCTATAACTTATCCCGTCCAGAGAGGGAGGCCACGGTGAAGTATATCAAGGAGTCACTGACTGCTGGTATAATCAGACCATCCTCATCCCCTGTTGGTGCTGGATTCTTTTTTGTTTCCAAGAAGGACCACTCTCTGCGACCCTGTATTGACTTTCGTGGGTTGAACCATTAGGAACAAGTATCCCTTACCACTAATAAATTCTGCTTTTGAGCCACTCCAGGGTGCAACCGTCTTCACTAAGCTGGATCTCCGGAACGCCTACCACCTGGTCAGAATCAGGGAGGGGGACGAATGGAAGACGGGTTTCAACACACCACATGGCATTTTGAGTATCTGCCAATGCCGTTCGGCCTCACAAACGCTCCTGCTGTTTTTCAAACCCTTTTCAACGATGTTCTAAGAGACTCACCTGCACCTCCATCCCTTTCACTTGGACCCCAGAGGCAGAATCTGCCTTCTCAGAGCTGAGAAGGAGCTTCACCTCAGCCCCCATCCTGATTCAGCCCGATCCCTCTTGTCAGTTCGTCTTGGAGGTTGATGCCTCAGACAGTGGAGTCGGCGCAGTCCTCTCGCAGCGCTCCAACTCTGACGAGAAACTCCATCCTTGTGCCTTCTTCTCCCGTCGCATCTCCCCCGCTGAGCGGAACTACGAGGTGGGTAACAGGGAGTTGTTGGCAGTTAAGCTTGCGTTGGAGGAGTGGAGGCACTGGCTTGAGGGAGTAGAACGACCCCTTATTGTTTGGACTGACCATAAGAACTTGACCTATATCCAGTCAGCCAAACATCTCAATCCCCGTCAGGTCTGGTGGGCATTTTTGGGGCGCTTTAACTTTACACTGACTATCGGCCCGGGTCCAGAAATGTAAAACTGGATGCCCTCTCTCGCCAGTTTGTCTTGGAGGAGTCTCCGTCCAGTCAGGACACCATCCTTCCTCCAACTTGTGTAGTTGCTGCAGTTGCCTGGGAGATTGAGTCCAAAGTTAGGGAGGCTCAACGGACACAGGCTGACCCAGGTAACGGCCCCCAAGATTGTTTATTTGTTCCTGACTCGTTCCACTCTCAGGTCCTCCAGTGGGTGCACACCTCCCGTTTTGCCTGCCATCCTGGAATGAACCGTACCCTGTCTCTTCTAAAGAGACATTTCTGGTGGCCATACATGGAGACGGATACTAGGGCCTATGTTGCAGCCTGCGCGGTAAGTGCTCAAGGAAAATCCTCTCATCGCCCACCAGCTGGTTTACTACGTTCACTCCCTGTTTCTAGCCGCCCCTGGTCCCACATCACTCTTGACTTTATCACTGGTTTACCCCCTTCACAAGGTAACACTGTCACCCTCACTATCGTTGACCGTTTCTCAAAGACTGTTCTCCCCATATTGCCCACCGCCCATGACACTGCCAACCTCTTGGTGCACAATGTCTTTTGCCTCCATGGAATACCACTGGACATCGTCTCAGATCGGGGACCCCAATTCATCTCTCAGGTATGGAGGTCATTCTGTCAAGCTCTTGGGGCTACTGTCAGTCTCTCTTCTGGTTTTCACCCACAGACCAATGGCCAGTCGGAGAGAGCTAATCAGGACCTTGAGGCTGCTCTACGGTGTGTAACCGCCACCAATCCCCTGGTTCACATCTCGCATGGATTGAATACACCCATAATTACCTGACCAGCAATGCCACAGGTTTGTCTCCGTTTGAGTCGTCTGTGGGCTATTGGCCCTTTTGTCGTGGAGCGAATAATTCATCCAACTGCTGTGCGGGTGAAACTGCCTCGCGCCATGAGGGTCCATCCCACATTCCATGTTTCACAGTTGAAACCGGTGTCCACCAGCCCTCTCTGCCATCCACCAGCTCCCCCACCTCCCGCCCGGTTGATTTACTCGGTTCTGCCTCAGCCTGCTCCCGCCTGCCGACCATTCCGCCAGCCTGCTCTCAGCCTGCCGAACCTTCCTCCAGCCTGCTCACCAGATTCCAGCCCCCGGTTCTTTTCTAATAAATGCCATAAACCCATTTCTACTCTGTCTGTGTTCTGCTCTTGGGTCTAGCTCCACATACAACATGACATCTACAGAAAACATATCACCAGATAACTGATTTCTGAGGTGTTCTGGGCCGAATAAAGTAACTTCAGTTTTGTCTGAGTTTAACATCAGGAAGTTGCAGGTCATCCATGTATTTATGTCTTTAAGACATGCTTAAATTTTAGCGAGCGGTTGGTCTCCTTTGGTTTGATCGATAGATATAATTGAGTATCATCTGCATAACAATGAAAGTTTATGGATTGTTTCCTGATAATATTCCCCAAAGGAAGCATTTATATGGTCAATAAAATTGGTCCTAGCACAGAACCTTGTGGAACTCCGTGATTAACGTTGGTGGTCATTAAAGCTTCATCGTTTACAAATACAAATTGAGATAGATCTGATAAATAGGATGTAAACCAACTTAGTGCGGTACCTGAAACAAATACAGAGATGAGTCCTTTATCTGATGCAATTAGGAGGTCATTTGTAATTTCCACCAGTGCTGTCTCTGTGCTGTGGTGTTTTCTAAATCCTGACTGAAACTCCTCAAATAAACTATTATGATGTAGAAAGTCACACAACTGATTTGCGACTACTTTCTCAAGGATTTTAAGAGAGGAAGGGAAGGTTAGAGATTGCTCTGTAGTTAGCCAACACCTCTGGATTAAGAGTGGGCTTTTACAGGAGAGGTTTAATTACAGCTACTTTGAAGGAATGTGGTACATGGCCTGTTAGCAAAGACACATTAACAATATCCAGCAGAGAGGTGCCAATTAAAGGCAACACGTCTTTAAGCAGCCTCGTTGGGATGGGGTCTAAGAGACAGGTAGACGGCTTAGAAGTAGAAACCGTTGAAGACAATTGGTCTAGTTTAATGGGAAAAAGGTATTTGTATTTACTATTAAAATGTCAATACATCAGCCATACTATATCATATTGTATTCAACATTTAGTTATACTACTGTTTATAACTATATTATGTTACACTACATTACACAATATATATATTGTACTATTATAATGCACCTTGTATTATACCTTACACCTCTATACTGTACATATTCCGATGCTAATTTGTTATATTTTATTTTTCATATTATCCAGGGATGGATGCAATCCAGGCATTTGGTAGCCTGTGATAATGTTAAGTGTTTGTCAGGACAAGTTTGCAGTTTGGCTTTATGGATCTTTTTCAGGGCAGCATGGGGCCCCAAGACTGGCCCCTGACCCCAACTGATGATGGGGGTGAAATTGCCAAGGATAGTAAAATGGGTGAGGTAAGAAGGAAAGAAGTCAAGAACAGCCACTAAGAGGTAATTGTTTATTTCATGGGTCACGGTGGTGGCAATAGCTGCAAAGCAAGCTTTTAATAGGGAAGTAATATGGACCAAGAGTTGTTTTAATTTTTTTACCTCTTAGGTCAGAAGCAATAAACTATCAAAATGCAGACAGCATATTGAAGTGTCCCACCAGGGATAATAACACACTGGACCATTGATACACTGTATTAAAGAACACCTATCGATCTGTTTCTATTGCAGCTTTGAGACTCTCTGATCACTGTCTGGCTTGCCTTATCCCGCCTAACAGGCAGAAACTAAAATCTGCCAAGCTTGTGGTAAAGAATGTAGAGACAGACCTACAGGGAAACGATGGATTTACAGACCTGCTTTGACTGCACTGATTGGATTGTTTTTCCGTCTGCTACTTCAGAACTGGATGAACTGACTAGGTGCCTCGAATGTTAAAAAGAAAAAACGACTCCCAACAATAAACAAATCTGAGCAAAATGTGATAACTTTGTTATGATGTGTGACTGACTAGATTAGTGAAAGTAAACCAAGTTTGTATTTCAGTTTTACTAAGGTATTGGTAACACAACAGTAGCCTAGATACAATAAAAATGGAAGTTTTTTTTTTTATAGCCTGCGCACCTTTTACAGGAAAAAGAATGAACTATGCACTAGGTACTCGTGCGGGCTGTGTTGAAGCAAAAATATCCATACTAGAGGTTATCTGTTTTCTTGGTCCTTTTCAGCACATGTAATGGCTGTGCAGTGGCTGTTTTACAGTGGATATCAAACTGGATGACTCTTCTACAAGAAACCTCAGAATTGACTACAAATCATCATGCTGAATTTTAAACTGGGTCCCTTGATTTCTATTGTCTTTCGGGGACACTTTAAGAAAACTTACACTGGAGGCTAAACATTACATAGTAAAATTACAGAAGTTTAAGTGAAGCATATTTTTCATGGTATAGAATATGATCAGACACCACATGACAGAAGCACAAGGAAAACAAAGCTAACCTTATTTGTTTACCTTATTTTCTTGGTCTTTTTCAGGACTTCTGATGGCTGTGCAGTTGATGTTTTCAACTGTCAGTCAAAATGTCTGACTCTGTATGATCCTCTGGTGCCTGTCTGATGATGTCATTGAAATCATTCCACCCCCTCAATCCCCAGAGAGGTCTAGAGATCTTAAACGACGTGTGGGCCAGACATTCAGGATGAATGCGATGAAGCAAGAGGTAAATACACAAACTTTCACAGACTGACAGGAGGAGACAGGCGACACAAGGGGACAGGGCACAAGAGAGAACAATTAACAAAATGTCACGCAACTATACATGATAATGCTAACAAGTTTTTAGAAAATCTACTTCTCCCTATCGGATGAAAATCCTCCTTTGTCACTACTTTCCAAAAAAGTTTTGTTTGGCAGTTCACAAAATTGTAATACGGCTACTGCTATGGCTTAGATTTGGTAAGAATTGTTAAGATTAGGTGCTTGCACAAAATATTTGGTCATAAGTCACTTGTGTAATCATTCTGGAGCAGTTCAAATTAACATTTTACCAATTAAAGTTTTGTAACGTTAAAACGGCTAACGTGTTAGGAGATTGTCGCCACAGAGTACATTAGCATTTGTTTGGGGTCTTATTTCTGCCGAACTTATGCACAATATTACTTTTAGCTTTGTTTTCTGCTCTACCAACCCCTGAAGGGAAAGTGTCTGTTAAAGCATGACATCTATTGCTTCTGTCCATCCGGGGAGAGGGATCCTCCTCTGTTGCTCTCCTGAAGGTTTCTTCCCTTTTTTCCCTGTCAAAGGTTATTTTTGGGGAGTTTTTCCTGATTCGATGTGAGGTCCTGGGACAGGGATGTCGTATGTGTACAGATTGTAAAGCCCTCTGAGGATAATTTGTGATATTGGGCTATACAAAATAAACTGAATTGAATTGAATTGAAAAAGCTACTAAAGGGATCGGTATGTTCACCAGTTAGTCGCTAACTTAAAGTGGCTTTTCACAACTGTCCTGGTTGATGAGTGGTGAGAATTATCCAAAACAGTAAAGTTGTGGGTGGTAAAACCATAACAGTGAGCTAAAATACTAAAGCTTCATTGGACCAGAGTTGATTGTGGAAATTAACAGTTTGAGCAACACCTTTCATATGTATAGTCATTGACCCAATTGTTAAGCATAATGATTAGTGGAGCTGTGCCATGCCTGGAACGTTTTTCGACAAGGTGTTGTGGTGTTGCAACAATATCATGCTACTTCAGCCCTTTGCTGCTCTCAAAAAAGTCAGAATTCACACAGACAGGTGAATGTCTAGTAAATGTGTGGTCAATGGAAACCAACAACTAATGCTACTATGTTGTGATGATACAAATGACGTCCCTAGCTTTGCCATATAGGCTATTACTATATTTTCTCAGTTTCACACTTAGACCTATTTTCTTTTACAATGGCCAACAATACTGTGCCAATTTCAATTATGTATAGGAAGCTATCCTTTTTACCAGGCAACTTGGCAACACATCAGAACAACTTCTTTGATATGGTTTTGTAAAAATAAGTACCGTCACATCAAGTTGTTTATTTCTTTTGTTTTAAACAAAGGACTTATTAAATTAGAAACGCTCACGAGAAACTGGGGGGGCCTTCTAGGTCAGAGCACTTTGTGATAGGAAGTGTAAATGCAGTGAGGAAAATCCGGTTAGGATGCACTCAGTGCTCGTTTGCTGACAGCATGAAAAAAAATCAAGGTGCAATAAGATCTGTGCGAAGAGTTTGCTCAAGGTAAGCAGTGGGAGCACCGTAATGAGTGAAAGATCCACATGTGATTGACTAAGAGGCTGCTAATTTGATTTTAGCGCTCCGTAATGAGCAAGTCAGCACTCGGATCAGGGCAGGGGGATGAAAGTGGGAGGAAAACCCGAGGTCACTTGCTTTCAAATCAGCAGCCACTTCAAAAGGACACAATGACGAGAGCCAGCAAGCGACCAACACAAAGTTTTTTTCTTGGGTTCTTCTCTCTGACTTCTCTTTGCACAGTGTAATTAATTAAATATGACAGGCAGTCTATCACGTCTTGCTTTCATTAGCAGCCTTGCACAATGCTGAAGAACGGCAGATGAAAGGTGAGACCACGCTGAGCAGGTTGCAGAAACAGGAGCCAGGTTGAATTTTTCACTTTCACCACAAGAGATATCCAGAGAACAAACAAACCAAACTGTACTGAGTGTAAAAAGTTATTTTTATTTTTCGGAGAGGAACTTGTAATTTATTAGAGTTGACAGTCAAATTTCAGTCTGCATGTATAGGAATCCATTTGTTACCTTTCGTGACTACAACAGCCACATTCTACTTCTTTACTAATGACTGGTTTGGATGTTTCTAATGTCCAATCAAGCAATGTTCTATCAACATTTTAATGCAGGGCCTCATCATTTTTAGTCAGTTTTAGTCAGCATTATCAATTTTTAAATTATTATCTGTTTATTGCAGCTTTGACATTCTGCTATGTTTCAACTTTCTGCAACTAATAGCAACTATACAATATGCTTTAATGTTACAGAAAGCACCCTATATACAGTGGAGACACTTTTAACCCTTTATAGCTAAATCAAAACTTACAGTTCAGAATAAAATATCTCAATAGCTGGTGCCAACAAGTGTTAAAATTACAGCACCACAAAAACAATGTGACGTAATAAAAAAGTTAACGGTTAGAGTCAAGCAACGAAAAGGAAAAATGTCACAAATGTAACTTCACAACAATGCAACACAAACACCTGTCTTTAACACCAGTCCTGTGTTTGTATGTTTGTATGACCCATACACCTGCTCTCCCACCCACCATATGAGTCTTTTTAACTGGTTAATACTATGTCTATAGCATAGTTGTGTGGATGTGTTTAATTTGCTTTTCTAGTCCACTTAAAGCCCTTTATGTCATCCACCCATTCATACACTGATGAGTACCATGGAAGGTACCACCTGCCCATCCATACACTGCTGGCACAGCCTATGGGAACAAGTTGGGGAACCCAAGGACACATCAGCATTAACTAGCGAAGCCATGGATCCAACCCACCCCACCACAGAGCCCCAGACATTGGCATTGTTTTTATGCTCACACTAAAACTTAAAAAAATTACAAATGACCTCCTAATTGCATCAGATGAAGGACTCATCTCTGTACTGGTCTTGTTAGACCTTAGTGCTGATAAAGGACTCATCTCTGTACTGGTCTTGTTAGACCTTAGTGCTGCGTTCGACACCATTGATCATGACATCCTATTACAGAGACTGGATCAGTCGATTGGCATTTCAGGTACCGCACTAAGTTGGTTTAAATCATATTTATCAGATCAATCTCAATTTGCAATTTTAAACGATGAAGCCTCAATGACCACCAATGTTAATCACGGAGTTGCACAGGGTTCTGTCCTTGGACTAAACTCTGTTTGTTTTTTGTGAGTTCCGCCCCACAGCCGCCTCTCAGTGAGCACAGCTGATTCCCATCTTCCATAATTGTGTCCTGATAAATACTCCAGTCATCCTCGCCTCCAGTGTGTCCGTTTGCCAACCTGGCATCTACATTCGTGAGTAGCCCGTCAGTTTCCATGTGGGGAACCCAAGGACTACCTGTTGTTTTTTCCTTCATGCCAGTGTCGAGCCTCGGGTCTCAGCTGTATGAAGAGGACCTCCCGCTCGTTCCGCGGAGGTCAGCGGTGAGTTGTATGTCCTGTGTCGAGCCTCGGGTATCACACAGTCAACCCTGCCTCCAGGTCCATTGGACCTGGAGGTGTCTGATGCCTGGTGAGCCGGCCTCCCACCTTGGCCCTGCTGATGCCCCGCCCCCTCCTCTCTACCTCCTTCTGTTTCATGGATTGGAGTTCCATTCATACATTGTCAGAGTTCAGTTTGTGGAGTAGGATGTTGAGATCAACGGCGTCAAATGCTTTTGAGAGGTCAACAAAGAGGGCAGCACAACACCCTTTTTTAAGACTATCACTGACTGAAACTTGACTTCATTTGATATGGACATCACAGTGGCATTAGAATTTTCACAATAACTAGATGTGTTAAGTGCTTGTAACAAAACGTTTTTTTCTTCTTTTTTTTTTTAACTGCAGCTGTTATATCAAAAACTAAGAAAAGAGATCACATTACTCCTGTATTAGCTGCTCTGCACTGGCTCCCTGTAAAATCAAGAATCACATTTAAAATTCTTCTCCTCACCTACAAAGCCTTGATTGGTGATGCACCATCATATCTTAAGGAGCTTGTAGTACCATATTGCCCCACTTGAGAGCTGCTCACTAAATGCGGGGCTACTTGTGGTTCCTAGAGTCCTAAAAAGTAGGATGGGAGCCAGAACCTTCAGTTATCAAGCTCCTCTTTTATGGAACCAGCTTCCACTTTCAGTCCGGGAGTCAGACACAGTCACCTCGTTCAAGAATAGACTTAAGACTTTCCTCTTTAATAGTGCTTATAGTTAGGGCTGAATCAGGTTTGCCCTGGTCCAGCCCCTAGATATGCTGCTATAGGCTTATAGGCTGCTGGGGATGTTTTAGGATACACTGAGCACTTATCTCATCTTCTCTCTCTCCTTATGGATGAATGTACATCTCTCCATTGCACCTTATTAACTCTGCTTCCTCCCCGGAGTCGTTGTGACTTCACGTCTCATAGGGTCCATTGGACCTGGAGGTGTCTGATGCTTGGTGAGCCGGCCTCCCACCTTGGCCCTGCTGATGCCCCGCCCACTCCTCTCTACCTCCTTCTGTTTCATGGATTGGAGTTCCATTCATACATTGTCATATTCATGTAATGTGTTTATGTAACTTTGTAATGCTGTTCATTCTGTACACATGACATCTATTGCTTCTGTCCATCCGGGGAGAGGGATCCTCCTCTGTTGCTCTCCTGAAGGTTTCTTCCCTTTTTTCCCTGTCAAAGGTTATTTTTGGGGAGTTTTTCCTGATTCGATGTGAGGTCCTGGGACAGGTATGTCGTATGTGTACAGATTGTAAAGCCCTCTGAGGCAAATTTGTAATTTGTGATATTGGGCTATACAAAATAAACTGAATTGAATTGAATTGCCTGCCGTTAAAACGCCACTTTCCGGGTTGGATCGGAGAGGATTACGTGCCGTTTAACAGCCACTTTCTGGCTCGGATCAGGAGAGGACTACGTGTTCACTTAACGGCCACCTTCCGGCCTGAAGTGGAGGGCGGGGTGCACGCTTCCGTTTACTTTCAGTTTGCTGCCGCTACCACCAGCCGCTTCACGGAGCGCGGGAACGTGCCTCCAATTGACAATTGTTTATGTTCTCTGTCTACACCCGGACCTAGTTATTTGTTCTTGTTCTCCCTCTCTGAAATAAAACACTTGGTCTAAGAAAGAACTCTGCTGTCCTGGCACTGCATTTGGGTCCGAGAACTCACCACACCATAACAGGACCAATTTTATTTACCTTATATATGCTGTGGCAACATTATCAGGAAACACTCCATAAACCTTCATTGGTATGCAGATGATACTCACTTATATCTATCGATCAAATCAGAGGAGACCAACCAGCTCGCTAAACTTCAACCATGTCTTAAACGCATAAAAACATGGATGATCTGCAACTTCCTGATGTTAAACTCGGACAAACTCGTGGTTCCTAGAGTCCTAAAAAGTAGAATGGGAGCCAGAGCCTTCAGTTATCAAGCTCCTCTTTTATGGAACCAGCTTCCACTTTCAGTCTGGGGGGCAGACACAGTAACCTCATTTAAGAGGAGACTTAAGACTTTCCTCTTTAATAGTGTTTATAGTTAGGGCTGGCTCAGGTTATGCTGCTATAGGCGTATTGGCTGCTGGAGGATGTTTTAGGATACAATGAGCTCCTCTCTTCTCTCCTTTTGGTCAAATTTATTCTCTTCATTGCACATTACTAACTCTACTTCTTCCCCAGAGTCTTTGTACCTTCTCGCCTCATAGGGTCCATTGGACCTGGATGTGTCTAAAGCTGGCCCTGGGTCCTGCCTGGTGGGCCGGCCTACTGCCATAGGCCTGCTGATGCCCCCTCTCCTCTCTTCACCCTTCTGTTTCATGGATTGTGGAAATCTGGATCGTGGTCCATGCCTACTAATTATTCATGCATTTCTGTCATATTCATTAAATGTGTTGTAACTCTGTAACTCTGTTCATTTGTACACATGACATCTATTGCTTCTGTCCATCCGGGGAGAGTGATCCTCCTCTGTTGCACATATTATGTTCCCCCTTTCATTTGCACAATAGCACAGTGGCCAACCCTCCATAGGGTTCCTCTAATATAATACAGGCAACTGTAAATGTTTTAGTGGCCCTATCCAATTACCTAATGAGATTGCAACAGATGTTAGTCTCATGTCTTAATAAGAACCTGAGTCTTTTTTCTGTAAAAGTGGCAGTGTTACTTAGTTGGACCTTATAACATTTCTGCATCACTGTCATGATGGCTGAAGTCCTAATAAGTCTGCTGCAGGAATGTGTCTTAAAACCCAGGAATGAGTCTGCATTGTTGCACTTCCGGCACATTGTCTCAACGTCATTGGGTTTTGTGTCAGGGTAACTTATAACTTGACCTCACACAGTGCAACACAAGCCATTTTACTACTATTGTACCCCTAAAGATTTTTCTTTTTGCCAAAATGGCATATTTGAAAGGGTTTCAATTCAGTTCATATTGTGTAGGCCAAAATCACAAATTAACCTCAAAGGGCTTTACAATCTGTACACATACAATCCCTGTCCCTGGACCTCACATCGGAACAGGGAAAACTCCAAAGGTTTCATTCAGAGATTGGCAGTATTGCTGTTACTTATATTTTAAATACAATTCCCTTTAAGTATTTTGTAATTGGTATTTAACAGGGCTGAACCTCCCGAGCCTTCTACCCCAACCCCCCCAAGCAAGCCAGTACATGCTTATGTCTCGAACAGAGCAATGTACTGTTAATATTAATCCTTTTGTGGCTCCAAAAGGAGCTGTGTGAAATCTGATAAATTGCCTCAAGTGATATCAGTGTCTTTTGGGACTGAAGAGTACACTTTTAGACCACTTTAGATTTTACAGCTGTAGGAGATGAAGTGGCCTCTAAGTTTGAGTATTAAAATCGATGATGCAGCATGTGAAAACACTTGTCTTCCTTTATTTTTTTACAGGTCACCACTATTCACGCAAAGCTGTAGCCAATCATTATTGTAGTATTTTCTGTATCTGCTGTTGGATTAAAATAGTTTTATGACAGGACATCTACAAAACTGACACCTACGTTTGAAAGACCTGTAGACATTAATTGTGAGGGGTGTATATTGTTTGTGCTTTTTCTGTGTTCACCATTGTGTGGAAGTTGCTGTATAATAGACAAATGAAAGCTGATATGTGAAAGCCAATGAAGTAAAGCATAGCCTTCTAAACAAGCATCAATAATAGACAGTGGCAGTATCTCCTGCGCTAAACACTGCAGGAGGTACGTAGTCTAGTGAGACCAACCATCTGTGGCCTGAACAAAAACCCTCTGAAGCTCTGATCTCTACCCCCTCCCGCTTTCATCAACCAGGCACCCTCGCTCCCAAGACCAATATACTTAGGGGACTTCGCAGCTATTTAATGTTTAATGCCCTCTAAAGCCAAAAGAATGCTAATTTCTGTGGCCTGCTACCAATTTTCTTCCTTTTCACTCTCACCCCAAAATTACAAATCTGTTGTCTCCACGGCCCTATTTATCCCCGGTGTTACAGCTGGGGACAATTATGCACAGGAAGCTTGCAGGGGGACGTATTTTGAAAGCAGCCAGGAAGCGAGTGGCGCAGCAATCCTTCAAGGAAAGAGAAGCACTTTAGACTACAGGGGGTGCACTTTGGCCACGGGGCCCTTCTAGGGCCTCTTCACTGAACCCCCTACAGTTAACCGTCGCCACCATGGCCTGTGAAGATTAGCCAAAACAGGACTTGGAGACGGTTGGCGGATTGAGAGAAATAGGGATGAAAATAAAGGAGAAAATGAGAAGCGACTCCGGCGCTTCTTTACCCTCTGTCCTTCCCTCCTACTGAGCACTGCACTCCAGTGTTTCAGCAACCAAAGCTATCATATTTCTGGACAGAAGAAAATATCTTTCTGAAGCGTTCAACGTTTTAATTGTTCAAATTAGCATTTTTTTCCCCTAAAATGCAGGAACAGGACAACTTGTCAATTCAATTCAGTTTATTTTATGTAGCCTAAAATTACGTAAGAGGGCTTTACAATCTGTACACATACACCATCCCTGTCCCAGGACCTCACATCGGACCAGAAAAAAAACTTTCACAGGAACAAAAGGGAAGAAACCTTCAGGAGAGCAACAGAGGAGGATCCCTCTCCCCGGATGGACAGAAGCAATAGATGTCATGTGTACAGATAAACAGCATTACAGTTACATTAACACATTCAATGAATATAACAGAATGTATGAATGGACATCCACAATCCATGAAACAGAAGGAGGAAGAGAGGAGGGGCATCAGCAGGCCATGGAGGCAGGAGGCACAGCGAAGGAGGCAGGAGGCATTGTCAAGGGGCAAGAGGCAGGGACAGGGAGCCAGGACCAGCTTCAGACACAGCCAGGTCCAATGGACCCTATGAGACATGAAGTCACAAAGACTCTGGGGAATGGAGAGATGTCTTCTCAGTCAATTTAAATTACGTTTGAATTCCACAACAAACAGGATAAGTTTAGAGAAAAACACAAACAGTAGTTTGACCGTGGAATAGGATAATTAAAAAGGGTGTTGAAGATCAAGACGTGGATGGATTGATATGTTCTTTGATTATGATAATGGATTTGTTGCCAGACCCATGAGGTTACAACCAATAATGTTACATACATACTTAATAATGAATGACCATGTCCTTTTTCATCTGAGAAATATCCACAAAGTGCCACCATGCTAGCTTTGCAGCATTCGAGAGCATTAAGTTATTGCTTGATTCCTTGGACAAATCAACGTCCTTATCCATCTTCAGCCTTTTGAACACATGGCGCCCATCATCACCATCCAATACCAAAGATGCTTTCATCTACAGCAAACTGGGCTTGAATATTTCTGTGTTCCATACTCTGTGTGTGTGTTTGTGAGGATCCAGGTGCATTGTGGGATGGCTGGCTGATAAACATCCTCTCAAGGGAAGCAGTTCGAGGTGACATTTATCTACGGACTCTTTTTTTCTTGAAATATCCCCCGTGCGATCAATAATTCAACAGGCAGTCTTTTCTTCTCTTTACTTCCGCTAGACACGCTGCCAACATATACCACCTCAGGGTTAAATATGTTCCTGCCTTCACACCCCCAGAAGACGTAGGCAGAGGAGTCAGACATCATTGGGTGGTTATTTACAGGGCTGTGTATGCATTACTGTACATCGACTGTACTGCCTTGTGTTCAGGAACATGTCAGGATTTTAACATCAGTTCTGTCTAACTTATTATATTTTCTTGTACTGTCTCCTTGTAGAACCCAAGGTTTTATATTAGCTCCAGAGCACATACATCAAAGCACATAGACCATAATCTATATCCCAAAGAGAAACTTTCCTCTTGAGAAAAACAACAGCATCTTTGGCTTGTGTTTAACAGTCTTTCCCTACACTTATCCAAATACTTTTTACACTTTTGTTCCTTAGCCTTATTGTTTTTATGCCTAAATGTAATGCTCTACCTTGTTCAGTCAGCACACGTGTGACCCTGGTTTCATTACTTACCATTATAAATCAGAGACAATAAGCCTATGTATGGGGTTCTCCCTACAATATCTTGATCATGATCCAACTGTCAATAAGACAAACCTCTGCTGGTTTCAGTTTCAGATTAATTTGAAACCAGGGTAACTTGGTGATCCACGTACTAAGAACGGGGCCCCAGTGCACGTTCGGCTGTCTGGCCTAAATGTGTCAGTGACGGTGAGAGCACACTGTGTGCCAAACATTTTGAATTAACCTCCATGGCAAAAAAAAGGAATTAAGTACATTGTAAGAACACATACCAAGTAAATGCTGTACAATAGGAAATTAAGGCTTTTTGAAGCCATCACTTGCCCCTTTTTAAAAACACAATTCTTCAGTGACATTTTAATTTATTTATTTAACTGGGCCATTAATAAGCCTCTCTCTAAGACTTTAGTAGTACAAGAAGTGGGGAAATATGTCAATGTTAAGTCAATTTATGACTAAAATATCATTGAGAAATGACCAAAGGGTACCAAACCATAACTGGCCAACTTTCTTTGTCATTGAAACTGTCATCGTCAAAAACACACCAATAATATAAAATAGTGTCAACATCATATGAGGGTCATATACAACATCAGTTTTATAAATACACCATCTATTTCCCTAGAGGTAAGATAACATTGTTTCAAAGTCATTTGGGGAGGTATCACATTGAGCTTCATCTTGGCAAGCACACACACGTGTTTCCCCCGATCAGCCACAGTGAATGTCCCAGGTGGGATTTGTGTCCCAGGCCAGAGGACAAGACAGAGTGATCTGCCTCTCACTCTCATTTCCCCCAAGGCCACAATGTGTGAGTGTGTGTTTGCGTTCTCGAGGGTAATCAGGCTCTGTGTTCAAAAGGATATGGGCCCTCTGCGGGTCAGAGGGGCCTACCTGACGTCCGCCTATATCATCAGCCAACAAGTAGAGAGGAAAGGTCATATAACCATCTCAGATGTTCCAAATCAATCTCTGAACCCGCAGACCCAAATAGAGACTGATTGTTTGGTTTTGTTGTGCAGCTGTGTGTCATTGCTTGTATGGCAGTTGATTTGTTTTGCCAAGAGATTGATATCCAAAAGCACTTTCTATGGCTGTTTAGTGGTAAATTCTATGTGGGTCAAAGTTTTACATTTCTGATTCAGAGCTCCATCAACTTAACATGCTTCTTTAAACCCATGGCAGGCTGTATATTTAAAATAGATACATTCCTGGTGGAAATAGGAAAACGGAAAAATTATTCATAGTTATTCATTCATTATTTATTCACAATCTGTCCTGATCCTCTCCAAACTACACACACATTTCAAATATCAACTCAATTTAGACAGTCAAGACATGAGAATAACTATGGATATGCTAAAAGGTGCTGTGTTGAGCCACCTGCTCCAAAGAAATAGGGGGCAGCATTTCACCTCCACTACTGGGTACTACTATATATTTAATTTACTATCACTGATTTAAGAAAAAAACACTACTAATTTAACAACAGGGTAAATATTTGTACAAAATTACTAAACTGATGATTAGCCATCCGTGTGTTTGAACCATTAACCAGGGGCTGTATTGCTAACTCTAGGCAATAGAACTTCAGTCACAGGCAGCAGCAACTTGAACTCAGCCAGCACAATCCCCAGTGGCGGGAGGGACAGCGGACTGGTTGAGTACCGGGTCTAACCTGTGTAACGCAGTAGTAACGCACAACACCGGACTGTATTTGAGCTAACAGGAGCATGCTCTGCTCCCGGCAAAGCAGCCTCCCGGTAGCATTTCTGTCTCTTGGAATCCAATGAACAAACTATCAAAACATTTGAAACGGGCAATTTATGTATTATTGACAGGTTCTCGGTGCAACTCTACCGCTGTGTTTTCTGGAAAGAGGGCACACTGAATGCTACAGTAAGTCACTATTACCTCTTGAGCTAAAAGTAGTATTACAAGTCAGGACTGGCTGGGCCTTGCTGGTTGGTAGTAGAGTACATTCACGTATGAGGCACACCTACTTATGTATGAATTTACATCACTCCATTGCACCTTATTAACTCTGCTTCCTCCCCGGAGTCTTTGTGACTCACGTCTCATAGGGTCCATTGGACCTGGAGGTGTCTGATGCCTGGTGAGCCGGTCTTGTCTTGACCTTGCTGATCGCCCCGCCCCCCCTCCTCTCTACCTCCTTGTTTCATGGATTGGAGTTCTATTCATACATTGTCATATTCATGTGACGTGTTTATGTAACTTTGTAATGCTGTTCATTCTGTACACATGACATCTATTGCATCTGTCCATCCGGGGAGAGGGATCCTCCTCTGTTGCTCTCCTGAAGGTTTCTTCCCTTTTTTCCCTGTGAAAGGTTATTTTTGGGGAGTTTGTTATAGTTTGTCTCTGACGCCAAGTGCACGACAACAGGAAAGTTTAGTCTTAGCCGAACACACGGCGTAGTTTATTTGAGCACAAGTCACTGGGAAAAAGAAACACAAAAAACTCAGTGTCCCCTTAGTCCACGGGTGATCGAACATCAAACCCAACAAAACCAAAAACTCGCTTCTTATCCAGGGGAAGGGAAAAAAAGCTCTCACCAGGTACTCCACTTGAAGGTCGAACAGAAAATAATCCACACATAAATCCAAGGAGATACTACAAAAAGTCGGCAAAGACACAAGGGAAAGTTCAGCAAAGACACAAGGAGGAAAGTCAGACAGTCCTGATCTTTATCCCTCCCCCCCCCCGTCAGTCAGCAGTCCCGGGTCCATAATGAGCTGGCGGGACACCCAGCTTCGTTCCTCCGGACCATAGCCTACCCAGTCCACCAGAAACTGGTACCCCCGCCCTCGTCGCCGAACATCCATCAGGCGGCGAACCTTCCACTGAGGGTGCCCATCCACGATCTTAGGGGGAGGTGGAACAAACAGGGCAGGCCAGTACAAAGTCCTTTACCTCATTCCTCATAGTAGGCCACCAGAAACCGCGAGCCAGAAAGGTGAAGGTGCGGTGGATGCCAGGATGACAGGCAAACTGGCTAGCGTGTCCCCACTGAAGCACTCGGGACCTGACCGATTCCGGAACGAACAGACGATGTGGGGGCACGCCACTCTGAGCAGGATGGGAGCGCAACGCCTGTCTCACGACGGTCTCGATGCCCCAGGCCACCATGCCAACCACCTTGCCCTCGGGGATGATGGGAACCGACTCCTCAGCAGTCAGCCTCCTCCCTTGGTGTATTCGGAACAGGGCATCAGCCTTAAAAATCAAAACGACTAAGGAAGCCGGCCCACCGAGCCTGTCGACCATTGAGACGCTTGGTCGCCCGGATGAATGTCAAGTTCTTATGATCCGTCCAGATGGTGAGCCCCCTCCAGCCAATGGCGCCGCTCCTCCAGAGCAGCTACCACTGCCAGCAAGTCCTGGTTCCCCAAGTGATAGTTCTCAGCAGGAAGGAAACGGTGAGAGAAGAACGCACAGGGATGAACCTTCTGATCCCCCAGGGCTCGTTGGGAAAGAACCGCTACCAACCCGGTGTCTGAGGCATCCACCTCCACAATGAACTGCCTCTTAGGGTCGGGATGGAGCAGAACTCGGTCGCTGGTGAACCTCCTCTTGAAAGACAGAAACGCGGCATCGGTAGCTGGGGACCAGATGAACGGCTGATATCACAAATTACAAATTTGCCTCAGAGGGCTTTACAAACTGTACACATACAACATCCCTGTCCCAGGACCTCACATCGGATCAGGAAAAACTCCCCAAAAATAACCTTTCACAGGGAAAAAAGTGAAGAAACCTTCAGGAGAGCAACAGAGGAGGATCCCTCTCCCCGGATGGACAGAAGCAATAGATGTCATGTGTACAGAATGAACAGCATTACAAAGTTACATAAACACATTACATGAATATGACAATGTATGAATGGAACTCCAATCCATGAAACAGAAGGAGGTAGAGAGGAGGGGGGGCGGAGCATCAGCAAGGCCAACGCGGGAGGCCGGCTCACCAGGCATCAGACACCTCCAGGTCCAATGGACCCTATGAGACGTGAAGTCACAACGACTCCGGGGAGGAAGCAGAGTTAATAAGGTGCAATGGAGAGATGTACATTCATCCGTAAGGAGAGAGAGAAGAGGAGATAGGTGCTCAGTGTATCCTAAAACATCCCCCAGCAGTCTATAAGCCTATAGCAGCATATCAAGGGGCTCGACCAGGGCAAACCTGATTCAGCCCTAACTATAAGCACTATTAAAGAGGAAAGTCTTAAGTCTATTCTTGAATGAGGTGACTGTGTCTGCCTCCCGGACTGAAAGTGGAAGCTGGTTCCATAAAAGAGGAGCTTGATAACTGAAGGTTCTGGCTCCCATCCTACTTTTTAGGACTCTAGGAACCACAAGTAGCCCCGCATTTAGTGAGCAGCTCTCTAGTGGGGCAATATGGTACTACAAGCTCCTTAAGATATGATGGTGCATCACCAATCAAGGCTTTGTAGGTGAGGAGAAGAATTTTAAATGTGATTCTTGATTTTACAGGGAGCCAGTGCAGAGCAGCTAATAAAGGAGTAATGTGATCTCTTTTCTTAGTTTTTGATATAACAGCTGCAGTTAAAAAAAAAAAGAAGAAAAAAACGTTTTGTTACAAGCACTTAACACATCTAGTTATTGTGAAAATTATAATGCCACTGTGATGTCCATATCAAATAAAGTCAAGTTTCAGTCAGTGATAGTCTTAAAAAAGGGTGTTGTGCTGCCCTCTTTGTTGACCTCTCAAAAGCATTTGACGCCGTTGATCTCAACATCCTACTCCACAAACTGAACTCTGAAGAGAACTCAGACTGCTGTTGTTGATGATACTGGGTCAAGCCAGTTTGCCATCAGAAATGTGTTTCCACAGAGGTATTTCCTTGGTTGCATGCATTATACATAAATAACATAATTCATTGTAATCAATATTTCAATGTCAATTTTTTTGCTGACTATACAATTTGATATGCCCCAGGCTGCACTCCAGCCCAGCCCTTGACTCATCTTCAGTCTGTCTTTGATGCTTTCCAATGATCCCTCCTTATTGACAGACTAGTTTAAAATGCAGAAAAGAACAAGTACAAAATAAATAGCAATATCATGTTATTCATTAATGAAGCTCTACTGTTGATGCTTCCAAACAACGTCATCTCTTCATATCAAGTAACTAGAGCACACAATCCAGAAACTACTTCACCTCAGATATCCCTCATGTACACAGTAATATTGGCATAACTGGTTTCAGTGAAGTGAGCACAAATATTCACCTTATCAAAGCACCACATGCAGGAAAGGTCAAACAAATGGAAGCGAAAATGGTGCCGGAGTTACAAGAGGACGTGGACATGAAGATTAGTTATCTTCATCCCCCATGCTGTTCATGATTACTTTTAAATGGTAAGAACTGCACACTTCAAACTAGTCTTGCATTCCCCTTGACGATTTTAAAGCTGTTATTTGATGTGCTATTTATACTTGTTTTTAATCCATTTTTTTAATGTAAGAGTGGTTTCTGTTTTGCTGTTTGTGTTCATGTGCATGTTTTTGTTCCTACGTCTGCTCTTTGAAAATAGATCTTAATATCAATGAGACAGCCTGACAAACAAAAATAAAAAAGTGGTTAATTTAAACATTTTTTTTAATCTAGCTAATTGTTGATTTGTCAATCCTCAAACAGAAGGGTTTTGTTAAGTCTATGTTTTGCTCACAATATCTCAAACTGTATTGGAATTGTTTTACTGTTACTCTTTGTTGGGAAAGTAATCATTTCATCATCTGATCACTGATTCCTAATACCCTGCATGTTTTCCTAAAACTATCATAATTATGAAAATTATTTTGTTGAGAAAATGAAAATAAGTTAATGCATGGAATTCACACTGATACTGGTTCCTTACCACAACAACAGTTTGACTCATGTCAAATCATCAACATTCTAATGCATTTAGACAAGTTCAAATTATGAGACACTAAATCAATGTTTTCACTTAAACCACAAACATTTTAACTTTCAAACATTTTACTCATCTTTAATAATTACTATTCACTACTTCCAAATGTACACCGTATGATTCTCATAATAAGATTTAACATAACAACAACATTCAATCTATTGTTTGGTTTCCCTTCAGAATTGGCAATAAGTTGATGTGTTGTGTTTAGCAAGACATATCAAAATAATCCAAGAAAACAGCAACAAAATAATGGCAGCAAAGTTCACCTGCTACGTAAACACAATCAGAAGTATGAAAGAGTTTCTTTTCCATCAGTTCCAATGTGTTCTCTGACCTGGTGTCTTTGATGATGGAGCCCCTCTTAAGGAGTCCAGTCTTCCAATTAGCATTCCTCTGATGTGGCCTCCTTTACAGGCTGAGCCTCTTCACTGATACCTCTGAAACAACCAGCTGTGTAACCTCATTTAGCACCTGGGGTATGACAGGACCCGCATGAGGTCATATATTGAGGCTGTTCACACCGGTGGACACATACAAATGGGAATGAATAAAAAGTGTGTTCATCAGGCAGCCACCTCCAGTCCAATGAGGAAGAGTCTTAAACCTACATTCTCTCTAATAGCCATCAGGAGGCGACTCCTCCAATTACCAAAAAATAAGTTTGATTGTATTCAATAAGAAAATAACTTGTGTAATTTACCTCAGTAATCATTGGTCTCACTCTCTAGTTTAACTTTCAAAAACTGTCATCATTCAGCTGTACTGAGCTCCACCCTCCCGTGATACGAATAGTAGTCCGAAAGCCAGTGGGTGACATCAGTGACTATGTCCACTTATATACTGTACATTCTATATTTGCCATATCATTTAAAGCCCAACAAGCACATTACTAATTAGGTTTGCCGTTTGCTTTTTGCATCACCACATCTCCATCTCCGAGGACACAGTTTGTGGGCTGCCAATCGTCTACCAATCAGAAGATCGGCATTTTGATCCCGGCTCCTCCATTACATGTCGAAGTGTCTTTGGGAAAGACACTACCCTAATGTACAGGTGCATGGTAGCCGCATGTACGCTACTTGCGTATCATTTGTATTCATACCAGTGATTTATTTATTATATTAGTGATGTCGATTTTAGAATTAATGTCCCAAAATTCACTACTGTGTCCTAATACGTAAGGGCTTTTTGTATTTTATCATTTGTTATCTTACTGCAAAAAACATCGTCCCTTTGGGTTCACAATTCCACTGAATGAATTGGCACAGAATCTTCCTAAACATGAACATATTCTCACAAAAAAAGTAAAAAGAAAATCCGCAGCTCCTGCAACATGGGAGGTAATCAACAGCATTTTCTTGCCTATTGAATTGTTCATGTGCCATGTAGAGCCAGCACAAAGCCCATTTTTAAAAAAAGTCATAAAATCCTGCAGATTGACTGCTGCAGTCAGCACCAAACTGTACTGTTGTCTACTGGGGTGAAATTAGCACTTAAACTGCTGTCAGCGCTATTCATCCCGATGACTCATCTGTCACTGGAAGCTAACGCTAACAACGAGCAGGTCACTGTGCCGAATGTCCTCTACAGAACAAAAAGGCTTCACTCGGTCATTAAAGTGATAGATTTGCTCTCTCCACCTCTTTCTGCTTTTTTTTACACCCTCATCTGTCTGACAGATTCTTTCTCCTTTTCTATTTCTCTTTTCCTTACTGTCTTCCACAGCCAGCTACCCCTTTTCCTTGTCTCATTCTCCCTTACACTGCAGCACTGCTGGTCCTTTGTTTATGAGCTGGAGTAGCAAACAGCCAATGGCATCCCGTCCTAATTATCTATCAGCTGGATGAAGGCATTTATCATATGTATAATTAAAGCAAACACAGGAAGGGGGCTTATCTGTGTCCCCCTGGGAGCCAAAGGTGACATCATTAGCCCGTGTTCAGAGGCCCGAGTCTGGGCAAGGAAAAGGGGGAGGAGGAGGAGGAGCAGGGCGGCGAGGGGTGTCTCTGAGTGGACAGTCATTAAACTGGGCCTTCATTCATTATGAATGAGCTGGAAGGCCGTCTGTTCCAGCCTGTAATTCCAGCCTCACTTTAAAACGAAAGAAAGGAGAGAGTGACTACAGGCAGAGGGAGGGAAAAGACAAGGGGAAGAAAAGGGATGAGGGCAGGAATCTAGGAACACTTCTACTTCCACGCCTGTCTTTTTGCAGTGCTACGGTCTTCTTCCTCACTTTTCTTTGTTAAGCTTCTGCTCTTTTGATCCCTTATTCTTTCCATCTTTTTCCTTTTCAGCTTCGCTTTTGTTAGCCAAGCTAGAGATGGCCATTCGGTCGGATGGCCTACCACTTTGGTTCAGTTATATATCTCCATAAATGTTGGATAGAATCCAGTGAGAAATCCAAAATTCATTCCAGAATTTCTAGCCTGTATAACATAACACGTGTCGGAATTGAGGACTCAAATCCAGACATAGACCAGAGAGTAAATAAGTGAAAAGATTTCATTCCAGGAGGACAAAGGAGAAATGTAGTGGAGTAGCAGGGGACCGAGGAAAAGAGGGTGAGGATGGGGGGCAGACCAAACAAGGAAGACAAGGTGAGTCCATGTAAATGACAACAGTTGGATTAACTCAGAATCTAGAATACAAAAGAGATACCACGGAGGGTGCAACAACGACAGAACAGGTGGGGTGAATGAGTAGTAATCAGGGAGGAGGTGGGAGGAGACCAGGCCAGAGCCACGCCCACACACACAATGGGGGAAAACAGGAAGACAACACGGCTAAAAAGCATATGCAAATCTATCACACTCTTCTAACTATACAGTTTCAGTTCAAACAGTTTCAAGCATACAATACAACCCATAAGAATTAATAATCTCTGCCAACATGTTATCTGCAGTTATTTGCCATAATGGACACAATGACATGGGTGGCTCTTCTTAAATGGGGCATACTTTTATTCCATTTGTTTGTGAAGCTCTCTTCTCCCAATCCCTCTTTTCTTTCCTCTCTCTTAATGTGTTAATGTGTTCGAGCAAGTCAGGCACTATGAGAGGATACTGAAGGCTTTTTGAAAACAGCACTGCTGTGAATTATGGGCACATTTCTTTGCGTTAGCACAGTTTAGTGGGCAGAGTGAATACGGCTGATGTACAGTAAATAAGATGAATGGAGCAATCACAGGCATTGCATCAGCTGGGGGGTCCAAAGAGAGTTTGCAACTCATGAAGCCTCCCACGGTACTCACTCACAACGCATGGCAGGTGTGTGTGTGTGTGTGTGTGTGTGTGTGTGTGTGTGTAGAAGTTCCAGCAAGGGACACTGTTTCTATCATTGTGTTGTGTTGTGTTCCATGGTATCCTCTTCAAATTCTTGAGCTGTAGTGTGAGACACAAGCTTTGGTAACACACCGGTTCTCTCCACCAACCGGGGCATATCACACAAACAGTAAAGCAGGATAATCAACTGTTTGTGTTGCACATTTGTCACTTTAATGAGGAGCCAAAATGTCATCAAAGATAAGGGTGACATTCCTATTCATGGGTACCAAACACACACAATGTGGATTTCAGCCACTTTCATTCATGAATGTGTTGCTTGGAAACTCAAAAAATTCTAAATACAACATTAAGTTACTGAACATAATTGTTGCTCTCCTGCGAAAGATTTATGAATAAAACCAACATTAATAAAATGCTGAATGCAATTTGACTTCTGTTAATGTATGGTCATGATCCGAGGGTAATAATAAATTATGTTTATGTATCAGTTTGCTTTACCCACAAGCAAAGCAGACACTTTGAGTCCTCTTCAGCTTTCCATCTTTGTCTTCCTCCCTTCATGGTTGGGTTTCTGCTGAGGCACGCACAAAAAACCAACAGCCAACATGCTCGACGAGAGAAACGGAGGAAGAGAGGTAATCCTCTAGAAGATGTCAGTGTTAAAAGGCAAACAGACACAGGAGCAACCAAATCTATCTGCCTTAACGAACCGACTCAGCACTTTCAGCCTGACCTTGCAATTATTCTCACTTCCCTCCACCCGTTCATTTTTTCCTTGTGTTTGCCTTTACTTTGCATCGCATGCAGCGGTTCTCTCCCCATCTGCCTATTAGTTAGCGTAACCCCTGACCTCCTCTCCCAACATCGTGTTGACAAAACATGATGTATGCGTTGTGGCATGCGGTTCATGATAGCATGGGCATTTGGTTACACATTTCACAAGTGTTTACTATCAGGAGGCCAATTATTGCAAATAGGAAACGGTATGCTCTGGATGACGTTGTCATGTGCTCACACCTGTCATTTTGACATATTTACGGAGCCTTCATTAAACATGTTCAGCCTCGCTGTGATAAACAGATAGAGGTTATCAAAGCTTCTGGCAAGCCATCCTGCCACAGTGGGTTGTGGGTGGGTTGTCTTACCTCATTTTTCCTTTTGAAGCAGGGTCTATTTTCACATACAATGTAATGGAAACGTGCACACAAGCTCATACGCTGACCTGGTGAATGACTCATACTTATAACAAATACAGAGAAAAAGGCTTACTCCTTTAATATATTGCCCGACACTGACCTCTCCCCACCCTCGCAGCTTCAGAGTGCTGGTGCACGTTTGGGATTAGCTTTGGTTCTCCCTGGATGAATATATATTACGGTATGTCTTGACACATGTTGCTGCCAGATTTCTTGTGCTGTTGGAGCATGGGATGTGTGTTTCCCTATCGTTGTAAGATGATTAACTTATCGAGGCTAAAGCTCTCTTCATCAGAGGGCTAAGTTATTGGGTTAGGAGTTTGGATTAGGTAATGGTTAATTGTTAATTGTTGTTTTGCATGGTTCAGCAAATCTTTCTAATTTCATTAAAATGCACTAAATAAAATACATTGTTTTGACTCAATCCTACATACACTGTCCTGCTGCCCAAAATATTAACTAGAGCACCAACGCTGCATTTATCCACCACCGAACAGTCTCCAATAAATACACTAACCTGAAAAACTAATGGCTGAGTTTTTCTGAGTTCTGGTGGATCTGCATGATTTTGTCGCATTTTGCCAGAATGGAACCTGGTGGCACAAGAATAAAGAATAACTGAAAATAAAGTAAACTTTCTCGCTGATGGTCTTGTCGGTAGTATCGAGGCATTGGTATTAAAATGAGACTGTTTGAAACCCAGTTCAGGGTTCCTCAAAGTGCCCCTAAACATGTTAAAAGTACTGAAATATACTAGAACCAAAAACGTTTCTGTGTCAGCTAATGACGACTGCATGCTAGTATGTGCATGTACAGCGTAGATGCTAACTGTTTGTCCCAGTGGAGACACGTGTTTCAGTTTGTCCCTCTCTCTATACAATGTGTGTGTTAGTGTGTTTGTCTGCATGAGATTAGTACAATCTGAGCTTTCTTCCTAGTCAGGATGCTTTGGTCTTATGTTCCATTCTCATGCAGTAAATCAATCCCACATACAACATTCGGCAAGCCAATCAAACTGTTCCAAGGTATGGTGAACTCATTCTCTGAAAGGGATAGTGTTTCCTGTGATCGTGTTCTGAGATATCCAAACCCGTCTTTGAAAGGTTCCCCTTCGACAGATCTGCTTCCATCAGATTTACAGATTACCCGTATCCTGGTTCTGCCTCTTCTTGGCACCATCAACAAGTGCCCCTAAGAACAGCTGTGTAGGACTAGATCAGTGGCATCTGCCTGTTTATCATACCAGTATGGCTTTCATTGCCTACATGTCTTACACAGCTGCCTTTTTGAATATTGTTTGTCACGCGTCCTTACCATCCTCTGGGACTAATGCCTTTTGAGAGTGTTCAGTGCCTCTTCTACTTTTCTTTTAAACTGTCAACTTGGCGTTCATTTTCAAAAGTGTGGTTAACATTAATCTCTTTTCGGAATGTTACAGTTTGTATTCACAAGTATGTCAGTAATAGAAAACAAGGGCCACAATTTGCGCATAAAGTTCACTTTATTTGTCCGAGGGAGAAGATCTCCTCCTGCATGATGGATATTGCAGGGCTTTTGCATTAGACTGTATTAGTTAAGGTGTTACTAATAAACTGGCAACTGTGTGTATATGTTACAGAAGGCAAAAGCAGTTAATTAACTGTGTTGAAGTACAACTATTACTACTATTATTAATTGTATTTTTATGTGGCACTTATTCATGTTGCAATATTTATAAATCAAAGCCTGAACCCTGAGTCATTCCAAGATCTCCACTGATATCTGCAAGGACACAGTTCAACACATATCCTGTTTCCCTCAAACACACACACAGAGTTATGTATTCCATCTCTGAGGTGAACATGTAATTGGAAGGGCACAGGGTGGTGATGCTCAATTAGCCTGCTTGGTGTGTGTGTCTGGGTGAATTGAGTGACGAGCCACGGTGACCAGATCTCATCAGCTGAGAGCATCAGGGACAGAAAGGCCTGTCTCCCAACGCATTACTGAGCTCTAATCAGACACACATTCTCATGGGCATCAGGCTGCCAGAGTTACATTTGAATTGAAGTTGCAATGTGTCACTTTGTTGCATATAAATTAGTTAATTAGGAGAATATATTATACATGAACAGTCTGTGTCTGATGACTGTGTGCACATAGCTAAAGTTATCTATTTAACAAAGACTGACTTTTCAAAAATATGCAGCAATGATTTTAGAACTTACAATTTACTATCTGAGTGATCAAATGTAAATGTATCAAGGTTGGATTAAAGGGTTTAAAAGTAGTAGGAAAATGGAAATAACTGTATTTTATGCTGGCTCTTTTCCTCGTCATGGGTTAGTCTAATTTACAGAATAAGCCAAGGAAGCACTATACTCACATGTTTTTTCACCTTAACGTTGTGATAACACACATGGTTTTCCACCAGGGGTCCTGGTGATGGAGATGGGTCCCAGCGCTGGAGCTCTGCACGCTATCGGACAACACAGAGATGACTTGCTTAGTATAAAGAGAGTTCAGTTAGGGGAAATATATTTTTGGCACAATGAAGCACTGCAGTTTAATCTGCATAGAGCTGCAGGAAATGACTGGCCGTCAGTCCTTGATTGAAGTGCAATCATTATGAGGCTTACATGTAGAGCATAATTGAATAGTTCACATAGCATCAGTCTAATAGGCAAAGGGTAACAAAAGAGGACTCTGAACTGAAGACGAGAAGCCAACTCAATGTAAGCCAATAGTTCTCTAAAGGTCCTATCAGAGAGGTACAAGAGATATCCTCACATAAGTCTCTCAATTTATATATCCACTTAAATGATGACTTATAGTGTGAAAATCTCAGCTGAGCTTCCTCAATAGTACCAAGAAGTGATCCCATTGTGATGCATGGTGATGCAATGGGATCACAACCTTCATTGGAGACAATGGCTTTTACTGTGAAATGCATCCAACAAAACATAGATGTGATTGTTTGCAGTGGTACACTGGTGGGCCTGTTCATTTTAAGCAGTAAACAGATTCAGATATTTTTCTTGCAGGGACATCAGGAGCAAGATATTAATGACAGAAACCAAGCCAGGACCAGTAGACTCAAGGACATTTTTAAATATAGATGTTGGTAAAATGTCAAGGGGAGTTGAGGGCAGTTTGATACCCGCCCACAAATGTGAGCTGCGTCTTAAAATGTAATAAACTCTTAATACATAAAATACATGGAAAGATGCAGTAAAAAAGGGCCTTAAAATACTGTAAACATGTTTAAGACAGTGAAGATCAGTGCAGCTACTTTTATTTTGACTTTAGTTTAGTGTGACTGTGTAGGTGTACCCTTACTCAATGACACACAGGAAGTCTGACTGGGAAGTAACTCTCTTCTCTAACCTCTCGCCACTTTCCATGGTTCTTTCATTCATCCCATCAAAGTAGCACACAATGTGACATTTATTAGTCTGTAGTCCCTTCTTAATACCCAGCTACCTGCTTTCTGTATGTTGAATAGTACTGCATGTTCAATAATGAGTCTGCACCATGATGAGAATGGCTGAAAGAAAACCTGGAGTTAAATAAGCAGCTATACTACCAGTGTCTAAAAACACGCTAAAGTGCATTACTTTCCATGGGACATATACATATATATATATATATATATATATGCAAGTTTTCCCTTTCATAACCCATCTGAAGCCTTCATGGATGGTCACATAGCCCACTCACGGCTCTCCCATCAGTTCCACCATCCCTCGCTTTCTCTCCCCTAACAATGGTGCCTACTATTCCAGTCTACTACTGTCCCATCTGCTGGGCATGGCGTGGACAAGGTGTTGACTGGTGTCTCTGTCCAAGTAAATCATTTCCAATAAATCTTATGAAAGGGAGAAAGGAGAACTAAGAGAAGATTGAGGTAGCCTCCATCTAACACACACAAACACACACACACACACCCCATGCATCTGGAATACTGTAGCTGCCACAGCCGTGCACACATGGTCAGAGTTAGGTCTCAATATGTCTAGCGGCTGAGTCTAAATGGATGGTGTAGGAGGCAGTGTCATAAAGGATTACAGTGTAGTAGAGGAGCGATGCAGCCAGCCTATGAGACTCTAGGTGCAATTATACAGGCCGAAGGGGTTGAGAAGGTTGCTTTAAAAGTGTAATTTGTCACAGACTACCTGGTTTAGACTGCAATCTGTAATGTGATACAGTACAAACAGTACAATGGGATGCAGTGTTATGGTTCCCCTCAGGGTCAAACATTCACTGCAGCAAACAAAGTTGTTGGTGAAACACCATCAGTCTCAAGTTTCAAGAATAACCGACACTCACTTTGCCGTAGAAACAATATGATGAGTTGGAAATAATAAAAGTGAACGATGGCTGCTTCGGTTTATGTTGGCCTGCTGTCACACTGCCCTGGCTTAGCCTGCTGGGACTCTGGAACCGAACAGAGCCAACGTTAATGTTATCAGTAACACCTGTACGAGTCAAAATGTCTGCTGCGGAACGGTCACCGTGGGCTAGGGTCGGGATCCGATAACAATTGTATTTTATCCTCATCTAACTGAGTCTGAATCCTTTCCAATCCCTCAGGAAATCTAATAAGGTTCAGCTTTTAACATGTGAGAGCTAGACAAGTTACTAGTAATAAAAGGCAAGGAGCTGAAATCATATTTTGTTGGTCCATAAGCAGTCCTGAGTGGCAGTTAATTTGGTCAGCTGTAGCTAAACATGTCATAGATCATAGCTCTCTTTTAACATTTTATTTATCTTTTTTTTCCACATGCACAATAACTGTGACTCAATGACAACAACATCTTAATTGTATTTGATGATACATTATATTATATATATATATATATATATATATATATATATATATATATATATATATATATATATACACATATATCTAAACTTCCTCTAAAGATCCAACCAAGGTCCCACTCGTTCCCCACAGCAGGACCAGAGTGGGAGCAGGGCTGAATCAAAAGACGCTATTTCTCCACTTGTAATTGAATTGATTGAAGTTCAGGCGAGGATGTGGCAATCCAAATGAAAGAGTCCGCCAGAGACAGGTTAATAGCTCTCTGATTAACACTGGTGTCCTCTCTCGTCTTCTTCCATTGCTCTCAGCCACATTGACACACACATGCAGAGCTCAAAGCGAGAGCGGTTCCCCTCTTGTATATGTGCGTCCCTCGCGTGGCATCACCGGCATGTTGCCGTATCTCTGCTGTATCGCTCAGCGTTACATATGCATGAGCATAGGGCTTGCCAATCACTTCTGTGTGTCTTTTAAATTACTTCTCTGTTATCGCTGCGGATTACAACCCTGCTCCTCTTACTACACTGTGGAATCCATTCAATTCTCCAGGTATTACCTGCCTACTGCCAGCTGATGTCAGTGTGCCTGGGGTCCTCTGATTTACTCTGCGTGTCGTGTTCCAGGCTCAGCATCTGGCTGAGCTGCTGCATGAGATGAAATGCAAATTGAAATGCAAGATAATTCAGGCACATGTAGTGCTTTCACGCAGAGTCAGAGAAGAAATAAGCATGGTCTGTCATGTACATACAGTAAAAGAACATTAACATTGTTTATGGTATCTGTATTAATACATCTGTATTAAAGTGTATTGTAAAACAGTGTTCACATACAGTGATAGTGTTGGCCATGATTTCTCCTCATTGAGAAAGAAGTGAAAATGTTTTACCTGAACTAAAGATGTTATTATCAAAGACCTTTCCACTCGCTAGCTAACTCTTGTAAACCAACACAACCGTGTGGATGAACGCCCGGGTGGATTAAAGTGAGGTGAGGTTGAGACTCACGCCGCCGTGGGTAATGTAGGCGCCGGGTTTTGGTGAGGTGACAATTTGCTAACTTCTTTTTTTTAACTGTCCATCATAAGTCCTACAGTGTTGCAGGAGAAGAAAATAACTATAGACTATAAATGGGGGTTTTGAGAGCCATTGATCATTAAAGACACATACTTTATGTGTTGACTATCTAAATATATAAGTGTTGATTGACACAATTACGAGAAGTAAGACTGACGAACCCCACCCCCACACCATACTCATACTTGTTGCTTGTGTATTATTCATAAAACATACAGCATGATCCACAGTACCAATGCTGTCATCATGCTGATGAGTATGTAGCCTGTTCTCCTCAGTGCAGCGCCTACATTACTGATTAGTCACAAACGTGAGCTGGAAGAAAACACTGATGATTTAAGTAGACAGGGACAGCAAGTGGATGTGTGAAGCGTGTGTGTGTGTGTGTGTGTGTGTGTGTGTGTGTGTGCACCATTACGTGTGTGTCTATCTCTGCTTGCACACATGGGCATGGCTATCTGTGAGGCGGTTTCTTGCCATGTTTTGTTGTGTGCCAATCCCAGTATGTTCGGGGGCCATGTCTGTGCTTGTGTCCTCCCTCCCTTTAATCAGCCATTTAATCAAACTGCAGGAGGAAGCTGAGCAGCTTCACTGGCTGGACTCTAGGAGTCCCTTTACCAGCTCTGTCGGGATTGGACAGAGTAATCAGTAGCCATATTTTATATGCACCAAGTTATTCAAGCTTGCCTAGTACATGCATACATTCTGTCATATTCATTAAATGTGTTGTAACACTGTAATACTGTTCATTCTGTACACATGACATCTATTGCTTCTGTCCATCCGGGGAGAGGGATCTTCCTCTGTTGCTCTCCTGAAGGTGTCTTCCCTTTTTTCCCCCGTGAAAGGGTTTCTTCTATTTCTTGGGGGAGTCGTATGTGTACAGATTGTAAAGCCCTCTGAGGATAATTTGTAATTTGTGATATTGGGCTATACAAAATAAACTGAATTGAATTGAATACATACTGTATGTGACATGAGCACATATGAAAAAAATTATATTAAGCCTTAAAATTAGGTTTTAATAGACATTTAGACACTCAGTAATGTTCTTTCCTGTTAACTGTTGTAAACATCTGGTCAGTGTGGAGCCGGCTTGGTCTCTGGGTTCCAACCATTATTTTGTCACAGCTCGTGTGCATCATCTACCACATCGAACACCAGGAAAGTGAAAGCCTTTTCACAGCCATGGCTGAAGATGCCTTGTAATGTTTCTCCTATCCACTCCCAGGCGTGATAATCTCATTTGGGGACAAACAGTCTCAAATGACAACAGCAGTAACAGAGATCCATGAAACATTTCCACCCAAATGGGTGTGAGAGCATTGCTTTTCATGGATTATCTCTGCAGGGCATTGCGTACGCAGCCATGACAAAGCAGAAACTTTGATTTTATGCTCTGGGTGGAAGAATGAAATACACAGTAGCCAAGATGGTTGACTCATGTGGTGTTTATTCAGTGAAACTGGCCAGTTATTTCATGGTCCATGCATTGGTTCCACGTAGGATAGCAGCAATACCACTTCTTTTCAGACCAGTACATACTTTTGAGTATTTCCTGATACCAATTACCAATATGAGTACTTAATAATACGAATACAGTGTGTTATTTTCATCAGATCTTACTAACTTTCTGACTGTAAAAAAATAAATAAACAACATGATGTTGCCGTTGACATTTTAACATTCAATTGAAGTAGAAGTATTGCATTGGAATAGTTTTATGAGTCCCAGAGCACAGTATTGAGGCAGGAGCATCCCTGTTCCCATGATTTGAAACACATGTGTCCCAAAATGTAACAAGAATCCGACTCACACAGACCAATATTTAGACTTCCACTTTTAGCTCCTCTTCGAGCATAGCAGCTCAGTCCGGAGAACATCTTGGTAATGAGGAAGAGGATGAAAAGAGGCAGGTGCAGCATGTCCGTGGGGAACTGTGGGCCAATGGATACAAGAAGTGATGGTGATAAGAAGGAGGAGGAGGTTCCACCAGAACGCCTGCACAGAACGGTCACTGTTACTAAACAAAGACCACCTATACGTCTGCATGGTAAACATGGAGCTGGAGCCCAGAGGCCTGTTGGCTTGGTTTAGCACAAAAACTGGAAACAGTTAGTCCCAGCTAGACCGGCTCTGTCTAAAGATAACCAGTGGACTTCCCGGATTGTATTTCATGTCTCATAATGCCTGAAACAACACGGCCCAACTACCGAAGTCACAATAACGACAATAGTTGGCTTTTTGTTGGTCGTCGTGAGGTAAACTGCAGAAATGTGTCCTTCACTTTACAAAATAATCCCCCATGTTCGGTTGGCGATCCGGGGTGTGTTGTGCAGTGATTAATGTGACCTCAACTGATGCTGACTCAAGTGACTCCCAGGCTGAAAAAATATATACTTTAATGCATTTAAAATATACTTAAAATGTCAATAGTATATTGCAAATATACTATCAAAGAATGTTTGGTGGCAAATGAGTTTCCCCACTGGGGATTAATACTGTTTTCTAATCTAATCTAATCTAAAGAAGTGTACTTTCTGCAAATATATAAAAAGTATACTAAAGTCACGCTTTCACCTATTTTAAAAAGTATACTTTTAACACACTTTAAAATAATTATACTGTAGTATACTTTCAAGAAATATATTATAAGAAAAATATACTTTAATGTACTTCTTTGAACTCAGTTTTCTAACATATTTTTTGTATATTTCAAATATGCTCTAAGCACATTTTATAAATATATTTTTTGTAATTATTAAGTAAACTTATTCATGCTATTATTTATGTATATTAATTGTATCAAATAAATATGCTAAGTATATTCTTATAATACTTGTTTAGTGTATACAAGAAAACCTGGAGTGTGCTATTTTGGAAGAATTAATTTTGTACTTAATATATTTAAGTAGTACTTAGATAGTATTTAAGTACAATTTGAAGTATATTTATTTATTTTCTTTTCTTTAAGTATACTTAGTACACTTTAAGTACAATGTTAAGGTAAGTTCCAGCGTCATAATAAAACGCTACCGTTCATCTACCGTAAATTCCGGCTACTTTTTTGCGGCTTTTCCAACGATGCAGCTAATCTGACCAATTAAATTACCGAACAGGTCACAGTGGACCAATGAAACTGTTTCGGCAAACTACCGGTAACTCATTGGGGCGTATTTTTCGCACAGATCCCATGCAAAGTCAACGCACAGACGCAAACAGCTGCCGATGTCGCCGGGCGTTGTGATAGACGCGAATGGCGCGTTGCGAAAGTTTTGCCAGAGTCGAAATATTTCAAGTTGGCTAAACTTCCACAACTCGTGAGCCAATCAGCGTTGAGATGATCCAAACTGGCTGCTGCTGCTCTCGTAGCGCTGGAAGCGGAAGTTATCGAGACGGAGTCGGTGAAATTCCCCGAGCTGTGTGAGCCTACGGGTGATGCCACGAACCCAAACACGAGGGCGTTAGATGTTCCAACGTTTATAGGATGTCCACAACAAGTATAAAGCAGAACTAGTGGTTATTTTCCCCGTGGTGGACGGCAGAAATAATAACTGTTCCTACGGAGACAAGCCACGCCCCCCCTTCCTGCGGCTTGTTTATGTACAATTTCTTTTTTCTTTTAAAAATTAACAGGTGCGGCCTATATATAGGTGCGCTCTATAGTCCGGAATTTACGGTATTTGTCAAACTTCGTCGTCTCTTTATTCTTCATCTGTTAATTATTGGTTGGATGTTAACTTTATGTCTTCGATTTCGAAAGCTAACGTTAGCTAGCGTTTAAGCTAGCTAGCCCGTCAAGTCCACTATGTGAAACTGCTCGTGAAGAGTTTTAGTGTAATATAACCATAACTTGCATTTCAGCGAGCACAGCGTGCTTATTAGCGGGTGTAATGATAATTATGTCAATCTTTCAGGGCCACTCTTGAATTCGGTAAGCAAGTCTTTTTTTTATTGTTGGTGTAACGTTACATGGTTGCTCCAACATTAACTTAACTAGCTAATGGTGCAGTAACATGGGAGTCAGGGAAGGAAGTTTATCTATTTAAAAGTAACGTACAGTGCTCTTACCATATCACGTCACGTTTTACGTATTACTTTTGATGAAACCCCAAAGCATTTTTTTAATGTCCAACAGGACATCATCGTCCGACCAGTAATGAAATATATGTTTGACCTGCACTGGTAGGAATATTGGCATGTCATATTGAGATAGTTCCTCAATGTTAATACTGATTTATTGATTTTAAATAATATTGGTTCAACATGATTTCCTGTGTAGTCAACATATAAGAACATTTATTAATATGCTGTGACATCATCTCTCTCTCTCTCTCTTCTCTTAACAGATACTGTTATTAAAGAATGTCCACAGACGTGGGAGCATCATCAGGCCAAAGTGTAACAACGAGCAGTTCAGCCAAAGAAAAACTACATCATATGGATCCTGTTTGCGGTTCAATGTTTGATGGTTCATTGTTGTGTTCTGTTTAGTTAACCATGTAAACTTTAAATCAATAAAGTGATTTTGATTACTATCTGGGAAGTTCATTCAGTCTTTAGGATACTGGTAGTACGTTTATAATTTTAATGGACAATAGTATTATGTAGTGTACAAAGTAATATAGCATAGTAATAACAAAGTGTATTTTCTTAGTAATTAGAATAAGCCAAAAGTATACTTTTAGTATACTATAATCACAATATTAATATATTTAGAATATGATTATAGTACACTAAAAGTGTACTTTTGGTATATTAGTAGCATAATATTAATATATTTAGAATGTGATTATAGTATACTAAAAGTATACTTTTGGTATATTATTAGCACAATATTAATATATTTAGAATATGATTATAGTACACCAAAAGTATACTATTAGCACACTATAAATATATTTAGAATGTGATGTTTACATATTTGTAATATAGTCAAAATATATTTCAAATACAATAAAAATATACTTAAAGTGAACTATCGGCATGCATATTAGCACATGCACAGTCATGTACTAAAGTTACTAAGTATACTTTAAGGAGTCCCAATTTAGCACAAAAAAATATATTAAATATACTTAAAATAGTAGTTAAATACTATTTAAATATTACTTAAATATATTAAGTACAAAATTAGTTGTTCCAAAATAACACACTTTAAATATACTTATGATAAGTAGGGCTTCAAGTATACTCAATTATGCTAAGATTAAATATACTTAGTATTTTTTTTTTCGCCTGGGCTCCCTTTCACATGTCTAAAGACACAAAAGACTCCTAGGTCCACATGTCTGCAGTAGAACTTCCACAACAACCCTACGTGGTGGAGTTCCCTTGTAACTTCTGATCCTCAGTGTATGCCTTTGTGTTATTTTCATATCGATGCTGTAAGGTAGAAAACGGTGACTTTTCATAAAATTATTTTTATTTTTGTATAATCTAAAGTTGCATCTTTAAAGTTGTCATTGTGTCTTTATTTATAGTCATATACTTACATGTGTCATTATATTATTAATAGTTCAAATGGAGTTTTAAGGTTTAGACAAGCAAATGTTGTCTGGCACTGATAAGAACGTCCGCATCGAGGCAGGAAGTCCATCGCATATGTTAGCTGGCTAGCTAGCTAGTAAACACCTCCATCTATAATAATCACAACGCTAACATTCGAGCGGCACCTCTCTCCACAATTAGTCCACGGCCCGGGACACAGCGAGGTTTGTGCAGGGAGTGCTGTCAAGCTTCACAACGGGCCTTTCCAAGTCAATCAGTGGATTCGTAGAGGAAAAACCAAAACAGCAACCAGGCTTTGAGGTTTTGGAGACAGTTTGAGGATCCACATGATGACATATTTGATTGCATGTTTTCTACAAGAATCAGGTCTTTGCTGTCTGGGCCAGGTTCTCGCCTCTATGTCGGTCTCTCATGTTTGGCCTGTGCTCCTCAATGTCACTGCCTACAATTTAGATGATTGAAGTGAGTCATGACGACACCGGCTGTTGCCAAGTGTAAACACGCCGGTCAATGGTCAACGAGTGCGTGTAGGACAACATGCTAATGCAACCTGACAAGCATGGATCAAAGCTCGCATTGCCTCTGATTACATTTGTGCCTCAACCACAATGTTGAACGTGAGCAGTCGGGCTGCATGAATTAAAAACAGAGGAGGACAAACAAGGAAAGCTCAAATATCACAGCCACGTTTAACATGACAGGCACCTCGCAGGGGGGAAGAATTGCTTATATGTGTAATGTGCTGCCAGAACAAAATGCTGATGTAACACATGCAAATACTGCAGACTTCAAAGTATCAAAAATCCGTGAAGTATTAGAAATAAACACTGTCAAAGGAACACCAGAGAGACGTGGAGATGTTTTCAAAGAGGACATTTAACAGAAGGCAAAGCCAAGAAGCTGTCCTACAGTTTGAGTCAAGAGAATGAAGTTAACCAGCGGCGACATCTCTCTGGAACACAGAAGTGTTGGTAGTACGCTTGCATGCACTTAACCAAGATGCAAGCATGCACCATCACACTTATTAAATCACACATATTGAATCTGTAAGTCGTTTCCTGCCAGATCCAAATATCTCACCCAAACCCATTATTCATTCAAACTTCCTGATGATGATGGCTGGGGAAAAAAAAGTTTGCTTTATCAAAATAGATCCATATCGAGTATAGATGGGATGATATTACAGAGGGGAAAAGAACCAAACAGACACAACACTCACACAAACAGAAAGGATTTAAGTCATGAGCCAATAAATCACAAAACTGTGCTGGTAATTATATACAGTTGGCCGGCTAATAAGCTTAACTGTGGCCTCACCTGTTAGAGTGAAAGCTTTGAGCTGTGTGGGAACCCATCGGTCTGTAAATAAAGTCAAAGCATCTTTAAAAAGATGTTATGAAAGCAAATGACTGTCGTTCCAGACATTCAAGCTATAGTTTAACAAATGTATGCTTTCTGCTGGCCTTGGGGTCCGAACTCCGACTCACTCACCAGCGAGCACAAATACTTTTTCCTATTCACACAAACACATTTTGACTTGGTTATGGGCTGTATCTGCACTGTAAACATAAATATGGAAAATAAATGTCAAAAGGAGAAATGGTGCATGCCGTTGGGTTACAGACCAAAACATAAGTTACATAAACTATGATGCAATGCATGTAACTTTTTATTAAATGTAAAATATATGCTTAAACCTACAATGTGAGCTCCAGGGGTGGAAAGTAACACTCTATTTATCAAGTACAACAGGCATAGAATTATGAGGTACCTCCACCTAAAGGCACAGTTCCAGTGTTTTATGAGGTACTTATGCAGAGTCAGTGTGTTACTACATGGCAGTGGCCACGCCCCCAGTTTGGAGCAGCACGGAAGGAAAGCTGGTAAATCTAGCCACCTAAAAGGATTGAAAATGACTCTTAACTATTCTGTTTTGTGGCTTGCAAGAGAGCAGAGATGATTTTTACTTTCCACTCAGTTCCCTGTCCCAAAGGGCTGTCTGACAGCAAGATAAAGAGGTGAAACTATCTAAATATTAAACATAAACTGATATTGATATTTAAGGTGTCTACAATTCATGTTGCTGCTGTTTAGATTAGATTAGATTCAACTTTATTGTCATTGCACATGTACTAGTACAGAGCAACGAAATGCAGTTTGACATCCAACCAGAAGTGCAACAGAGAGTATAACAATAAATACAGATTAAAAAAAATACAATACAGATGAAATTAACATTAAATAGTGCAAAATATAAACGGAGACTACTATAAATGGAAACTATGTGCAAATATTCAGTGCAGTAGTACCTTGCTTTGCTCCTGTGCTGGTTCTGTTTCTCCAAACTAGGGTGTGACATCATCATCTACTATTACACTGACTGGATAAGTTCCTCATAAAACCCATTTCAAAACACCCAAACCTTCGCTGTAACTAATTCCATTTCCTGCACCCAGTCATCTATGATTAAAATCACCGTCTACACCTACGATTGTTAAATGGAAGACTCATTATCAGTTGACTCATCATGCGCAAAGCAAGCAAGTAACCTTTGTTTAATTCGTACTTTCTTCAAAACAAATGTTACAGAAGGGAAGTAAAGTGCTCTTTTAAATTACTATTTTGGCTTTGCATGTTGCAGGAGGTTTTACCATGTCAAAGTAAACCAACAATAATATTAATTAATACATGATTAAATCATCCAAGAAAAATACATATTACAGAAACCCATCACTTATAGTAGACCATTACGATTACATCTCGTCTTGAAAGAGAACTGTATATTCAAGGACAAGATGAAACTATGGAACCAAGTCACATTATAAATTACAGTCAACTTTTCAGCAGGTCGCTACCTTTACTCTTCCTGATTCACATCCCACAAACCACCTTTTCTGCTCCCAGCACAGTGTCTGGCAGCATTTTATGTCAAGACCGTGTCCGGCTTTATTGAATAGGCTGTCTCATAAGAGGCAGCGCTGCCATAGCACTGAGCTTTAGGATATTAAAACCACATAATGGAAGGGCCGCTTCGGGGGAGTAACCCGTCAGATACCCTTGTCTGGTTCTGTTTATGTCCGTTTGCTTTAGTGCTGTACATGTTCCCTGGTGTGTCTTTACCCCGACCAGCCTGCTCCCCATTAAAAAATTCATTTAGGTAATGCAGAACAGCTTTAATAGATTAAATGAATTTAATAATCGTCATGCCCTGCCAAAATCTCAGCACAACAGGTTCATCTTTCAAAGCAGAAGCCTTTGAAACCCGAGAAAAAAAGTTGGCCATTAATTTCATTGAATTTTGGAGCCGCTCCTACCCAAACTCATCAATTAAACATGGAGTTTCTGAGGGTTATAGCGTTTTGGTGTATAACTTTGTCTCAAAAAGGCACTTTTCCATTACAGACCTGGAAGCAATACATACACTGTTTTACTTAGCTGATTTATCTAATACACTCTGTAGCACTCTATGAAATATAACAGCCGCACACAAAAATAGATGCTGCATGCAACCCTGACTGCAATACTTTATGTGGTACACAGTTACAGTAAGCTTACATTTATATTATGCTATCAGTTATATTGTACACAATGCACCAGAACATAGAAGCTGTAGCATCCGGAAGTCTGCTGATTAAAACATCTCTGAGAGAAATCCTGTTTCAATAAATAATGGAATGTTAAGCCTATCTTCTGTGATTCTCAGAGCCTCTTACATCCACTTGTCAAAAGCTCTCTTGGATGAGGGAGTCATGGGTCTAGGCGCTAAGCCTTAAAATCACACTTAGTCACAGGCTGCGAGAAAGCGCCACTGGTCCCCTACCCAAGCCCGTGCCTATCGGAGCCTCAGCAACGTGTGCATTAGCATGGCGACCGAGGTGAGAAAATGCCACCTCTGAGAGTCAGAGTCACGCTGCATCGCATGAATACTGTATGCATCACCAACACATATCTTCTGATTTGAACCAAGTAAACACCAAGGCCAGGGGAGAATGGGTTTATCCATTAGACTTCAAGAGGCAGAAGTGTGAAAACCAACATATTAGTGAGTCTAAGCTAAGACGGCAGGTATAGCACAGGTCACTATAGCTAGCTGGCCGAGAACCTAAAGCCCTGAGCACGCCACATTACTCCTCCATTATACATCAAGATTGTTTTCCCTACATAATCCTGTACTAGATTTTCTTTTCTTGTTTTTTTAAGTAGACTCTGCGTGGTGTCTGTATTTAATTATGGAGCTATGCATAGGGACCTGTCATGGTCTTGAGTTTTTATTTGGTCTGTTTCCTGTTTTATTTTGAAGTTCACTCATGTGTCTTGTCTGGTTTAAATTCCTCTTTTTGTGAGTTTTCCTCCCATTTTGGTTGTTTGACCTGCCCTGATCAGTTTGTCCCTCAGTAGTCTTGTACACACGTCACCTCCTGCTCACCTGTCCTCCTTCCAGTCACTATTCATACCACCTCAGTTGCTTTGTTCTTGGTTGATTTGTCATCATTGCTGTTTTTGAGTTGTGTTTGTCTGTTATCTCCCTAAGACCAGTCACTACCAGCAGCAGCTCCTCCTCCGGCCAGGAGCAGAGTTTCATCTCTGGGAGCGATCACCGACACCACACTACTAGAGGACCAGGTTGTATTGCTAGAACAGTGCAGTGCAGATGGTCAGACCCTGCTGCAGTAAAATAAGAGGTTTTCTAAAGGGACTAGTGTAAAGGGACAATTCAATTCAATTCAATTCAGTTTATTTTGTATAGCCCAGAATCACAAATTACAAATTTGCCTCAGAGGGCTTTACAATCTGTCCCTGTCCCAGGACCTCACATCGGATCAGGAAAAACTACAAACCATAACAAAAAACTCCCCAAAAAACCCTTTCACGGGGAAAAAAGTGAAGAAACCTTCAGGAGAGTAACAGAGGAGGATCCCTGTCCCCGGATGGACAGAAGCAATAGATGTCATGTGAACAGAATGAACAGCATTTACAAAGTTACATAAACACATTACATGAATATGACAATGTATGAATCGAAAGAAAAAAAGCAGTGACCTCACCAGATGCTCACTTAAAAACTAAGTCCACTCTCTTCTCTTTGCGAAGAAAGAGTTCGATGGCGCTGTTGTAAAGTGTGTCGGTGTGTCGGAGCTCCACCAGCAGGTCCCTCTGGACAGCCGAGCCTCCCCAGTTGCGTTTCTGGAGGCAGTTTTGATGCGTTTTAAGGCTGAGAATGTCCGCTCCACAGTGGCAGTAAACACCAAGACGCTCAGTCGCAAATTAAAGGCATTCCCAGCAATACAGTTTGCAACTCTTCTCCGATGCTCATCCAGGAATATCGTAGTTGGCGAACTGAAAGTGACGCATAAATGTTTTTTCTTGCTGGTTCAAGGCTGTTAGCTGTGGGGTAGGGCGGCCATATGCTACGATTTCCTGCTTTTCCTCAAACGTCCTCCTTGAGGATGGCGTTGGAAGTAAATCTGCCACCAAGTCCGGTTCTACTACTCCTCCTTCAGCCATAGATGAAATAACTAAAATACTATAAATTCAATTACTTCTCGAAACAACAGTTTCAATAACATGAACCATGCTATAGTTTCCTGATAGACGACGAGTCACGGTAGCCGATTGACCAATCACAGCGCATGTTAATGGTTACGCGGGCCGTGTGACCAATCACACGTTCAGGCTTCTAGAATACTCTCTCAACTGTTTTAAACAGGAATCTTCCATAGGGAAGACGAGCCCGTTTAAAATACTTGGAAGAAAAAGCCTGTTTAAAATAGTTGAGAGAGCCTTCTAGAAGCCTGGACATGTGATTGGTCACACGACCCGCGTGACCATCAACATGCCATGTGATTGGATAACGATGCTGTTAAGCACCACCTATGCATGAGGAATACCAGAGGCCTGAAGCAGAGGAACATATGAGACTCCTGTCTGTGCAATGAGAAAATAAGCTAATAGGGAAAAATAATTATAATACATGTAGTGTATTTGTGAAATATAATTACATTATAAAATAGCTATACATTTTTATTATAAAAATAAAAAAATGTAAATAAAAAAATTAATAAAATAGCTATAACTTTGTGATTCTGTTTAGGCCTTCAGAGAAGGCTTTGAAGGCCCTGACGGCCCGCCACTGATACAAATTATATATATACATACAAATGTTTTAGGATACACTGAGCACCTGTCTCCACTTCTCTCTCTACTTATGGATGATTTTACATCTCTCCATTGCACCTTATTAACTCTGCTTCCTCCCCGGAGTCTTTATGAGTTCACATCTCATAGGGTCCATTGGACCTGGCAGTGTCTGATGCCTCGTGCCTGGTGAGCCGGCCTCCCGCGTTGGCCTTGCTGATCGCAAAATGAATCAATGCGATTGTCCGATATTAAATAATTTACTAATACAGCTTTAGATGACAGAGATCTAATATTTAGGAGCCCACATTTAATTATCCTGTTTTGTTGCACTGTGGCAGTAGTGTTGTTAACCTTTATGAGTTTATTTTGTATGACTCCTCTTCTGGTTACTGTTGATTTAATTAATTTGTGGCCGTGGTACAGACACAGTCTCTATAGAGTTAAGGGTGGGTAACTGCTCTAAATGAAGTGCAGAAAAGGGATGTCGTATGAAGTGAGTACAAGTGTTTCACGATGTGTATGCATGCGTGATGCTTTTCCCACAATAGCTTTCACCCGATCATGCATTCTTCCATCTTAGTTATTATCTTTAGGTTTTCCTGTCATGGATGGTGGCTCAAGAATTTCAAGTCTCAATGAATCAGAATAGTTTGCATTTATTCCTTAGTTAATTAGTTCCTTGGCATGACATTGGTCAGTTTCAGAATTACAGATACTGAAAATTGACAGTGAAGAACCATGTAGTATGATATGGCATTCTGCTTGTGTTTTACATACATGTACACAGTCAGCTTTGCCGTACAGACACACACACACGTCCCATCAAGCCAGGAGATCTCCTGGTCCATCATTGTTAAGTAATTGCAAAGTAATGGGCTTGCCCTTCCACCACATGCTCTATGATATCCACCACATGTTAGGTCATTAGAGGAAATGAGTCTCCACCTCGGGCATCAGATAACGAAGCTGATACTTCATCTGTTAGAGGGACACTCAGGGACACTGGAGTGTGGCTGAGATGAGAGCGCTGTCACACACACAAACACATTCTATCAGTTTACTCCAACTAAGTGTCGACCTCTGTTTCTGGTGATTTTGGAGAAGAATAAAGAAGAATAAATAGAAAATAAAATAGACTATCTGAAAGGTCTTTTCTCAGAATATGAATATAAATTGTCATCATTTTGAAAGAGATTGCCATGAATATGGTTCAGATAAAAGATACAGATTTATTCATTTTTGGATAATTTGCTGGGCTAATTTTCTCCATATTCATCCATAATTGAGTGTTAATGACCCTCTCACTCTCACCAGTATAAGAGAGAACCTTTTAGTCAAATATAAAGTGTGTAGAATATGAACGCTCAATACATATGTGTAAAAATCATTGCTCTAATCTATCTTGTAGGAAATAACTTTGCTATTTTGATGTACATCACAGATCACAGAACAGAAATGTTTCCTCGACATGTACAGTTTAAATGAAATAGGCACTGACATTCTGATGATGGAGTTAACTGCAGCAGAAAAGGATCTTAAGAGAACTCCGGGAGGAAGTAGAGTTAGTAATGTGCAATGGAGAGATGTAAATTCATCCATAAGTAGAGAGAGAAGAGGAGATAGGTGCTCAGTGTATCCTAAAACATCCCCAGCAGCCTATAAGCCTATAGCAGCATATCTAGGAGCTCGACCAGGGCAAACCTGATTCAGCCCTAACTATAAGCACTATTAAAGAGGAAAGTCTTAAGTCTATTCTTAAATAAGGTGACTGTGTCTGCCTCCCGGACTGAAAGTGGAAACTGGTTCCATAAAAGAGGAGCTTGATAACTGAAGGTTCTGGCTCCCATCCTAGTTTTTAGGACTCTAGGAACCACGAGTAGCCCCACATTTAGTGAGCGCAGCTCTCTAGTGGGGCAATATGGTACTACAAGCTCTTTAAGATATGATGGTACATCACCAATTAAGGCTTTGTAGGCGAGGAGAAGAATTTCAAATGTGATTCTTGATTTTACGGAGAGCCAGTGCAGAGCAGCTAATACAGGAGTAATGTGATCTCTTTTCTTAGTTTTTGTGAGTACACGAGCTGCAGCATTCTGGATCAACTGGAGGGACTTAAGAGACTTATTAGAGCAGCCTGATAATAAGGAGTTGCAGTAATCTAGTCTGGAAGTAACAAACGCGTGAACCAGCTTTTTTGCATCTTTTTGGGACAAGATGTGCCTGATTTTTCAAATGTTACGTAGATGAAAACATGCAATCCTTAAGATTTGCTTAACGTGGGAGTTAAAGGACAAGTCCCGGTCAAAGATAACGCAGAGATTCTTTACAGTGGTGTTGGATGCCAGGGAAATGCCATCTACAGAAACCACATCACCATATAATTGATCTCTGAGGTGTTCAGGGCCGAGTAAAATAACTTCAGTTTTGTCTGAGTTTAACATCAGGAAGTTGGAGGTCATCCATGTTTTTATGTCTTTAAGACATTCTTGAATTTTAGCGAGCTGGTTGGTCTCCTCTGGTTTGATCGATAGATATAATTGAGTATCATCTGCAAAGCAATGAAAGTTTATGGAGTGTTTCCTGATAATGTTGCCCAAAGGAAGCATATACAAGGTAAATAAAATTGGTCCAAGCACAGAACCTTGTGGAACTCCGTGATTAACTTTGGTGGTCATTGAGGCTTCATCGTTTACAAATACAAATTGAGATCGATCTGATAAATAGGATTTAAACCAACTTAGTGTCGTACCTGAAATGTCAATCGACTGATCCAATCTCTGTAATAGGATGTCATGGTCAATGTTGTTGAAGGCAGCACTAAGGTCTAATAATACCAGTACGGAGATGAGTCCCCTATCTGATGCAATTAGGAGGTCATTTGTAATTTTCACCAGTGCTGTCTCTGTGCTGTGGTGTTTTCTAAATCCTGACTGAAACTCCTCAAATAAACTATTCTGATGTAGGAAGTCACACAACTGATTTGCGACTACTTTCTCAAGGATCTTAGAGAGGAAGGGAAGGTTAGAGATCGGTCTGTAGTTAGCCAACACCTCTGGATTAAGAGTGGGCTTTTTCAGTAGAGGTTTAATTACAGCTACTTTGAAGAAATGTGGTACATGGCCTGTTAGCAAAGACACATTAACAATATCCAACAGAGAGGTGCCAATTAAAGGCAACACGTCTTTAACCAGCCACGTTGGGATGGGGTCTAAGAGACAGGTAGACGGTTTAGAAGTAGAAACCGTTGAGGACAATTGGTCAAGGTTGATGGGAAAAAAGCTATCCAAATATACACCAGGGCATACGGCCGTTTCCAAGGCCACACCTCTTGATGGCGGATCGGCAGTGGTTGAGGGCAAGAGATCATCAATCTATACTCTAATAGTTAAAATCTTTTCATTGAAGAAGTTCATGAAGTCATTACTACTGAGGTCTATAGGAATACACGGCTCCACAGAGCTGTGACTCTGTCAGCCTGGCTACAGTGCTAAAGAGAACCCTGGGGTTGTTCTTATTTTTCTCTATTACTGATGAGTAATAGGCTGCTCTGGCATTACGGAGAACCTTTTTATATATTTTAAGACTATCTCGCCAAACTAAGCGTGATTCTTCCAGAATGGTAGAACGCCATATGCTTTAGTTTGCGTGTCTGAGGGTTATACCTTAGGAAGAGCATTACGAATAACACTCACTGATGGTCAAATGTACTTAAATAAATTTGACTTAAAAGTCGCTCACAATAACTTTGAGATGATTCCCTCCCTACAGATACATATCTGTAACATGATGTTTATTCCATTTTCAATTGTATGATGTGTACATTTTCACTTTAAAGCAGGGGTCTCAAACTCAATTTACCTGGGGGCCGCTGGAGAAGTACAACTGGTCCAATCTTCTCAATCTTTATTAATAACAATTCAGAACATGAACGGGTTCTTCAGTGCATGAACGAACAAGAACGGCTCTTCAGAACATGGACGAACATGAACGGTTCTTCAGAACATGAACAGTTGAATGGGTTCTTCAGAACATGAAAGGTTCTTCAGAACATGGGTTTCTCTTGTCTACTTGCTGCCACAGACCTGGCAGTGCTTCCTCTCACACAGCTGAGCCACATTTAGCTTGAGGGAGGAAGCAGTTAAGAACCTCAGTCTGGCTTGAAGATGAGTGAGTTTGGACCTTAATAACTAAGGATGGTCGAATGCAGAGAAGAATTTACCCACTGAGATCAATAAAGGATAAATTATTATTATTAGTGCGTTGCATGCTGGGAATTGACAGAGGTTTGTCTGAGAGAGCTGGGCCTTCCATAACACAAGTTGTGTGGAGAATGCTCTGACGTTGTCATAGCAGCACTGACAAGCTGCCCCTGGCCTTGTAACTTCAGCTCCTGTGTGATGTTAAAAAAACAACCTAATCCTACTTACGGGGTTTTTCTGCTCTGCTATTTCTTGGCAGGGGACAGTTTGTGAAGTCCCATCGTTTGTCTGGCAACACCATGTTGATGACAGGACCCCACTAAGGAAGCTACTGCGCCCTAGCAGGAGTCGTGCTAGATATATCGCTGTTTCCAAATTTCATCCTAAGCTAACTGGTTAGCTTAGGATGGAAAGCATGATATTGGTCATACATGTACCAATATCAGAGTGGTATCGATCTTCTCAAAGAAAATAAGCATTATTCACAACTGGTTCTTACCGTTTACATACATGTTAAGTTAATACTCAGACTTAATACCTTTGTTGATTACCGTTGTCATTTCTTCACTTATATGGACAACAAAATCAAAGCTCTCAGAAGGTCAATAATAGTTTTTTTTGTCACTGTAATTGGTGGGAACTTCCACAATCTCATGGCTGGATGGGATCCTCTACAAAAAGAGTGACATTTTAGTCACACACATGAAGTGCATTGCATGTATCTATAGACGCACAAGGTGTGTCTGTACGCTGCAGATACACACTTTGTGCTGTGAGAACAGGAGGAGACCTTGCTTTACTCCTCGTGATGTGCACATCAGTTAACTGCAGTGCATGGGTGCCGATGTCATGTTCAGGCCCTCCGAGCTGCCGTCTGTGAATTAGCATTGTTGAAGGGGTGTGGAAACAGTATGGCTTTCTGCAGGGTGTCTGTCACCTCACTCTCGGGGTGTCAAGGGACGACACAGACATAAATAAGTGAAAGGGATATTTTTAGCCCCCCTGGTGAAATCAGAGATACATTGATTTTATTCCTGCAAGGCCCGTCAGCGATGCATATCCTCCTTTGATTCAGGCTGGCAGCCGGTGAAGGTGCTATGAATTTTTCATTGTCTCAAAAATGAATCCCATTCACCGCCAACCCCACCCCTCCCGGTTTGTTCCCGTCTCCTTCCCTTCCGTCTCTTTCTCTTTCCTCGTCTCGTCTCAAAGGCTTTATGTCTGTTGTCTTACCTCTCTCACACTCTGTGCTTCTCACATCTTTGTTTCCTCCTACCTGTTTCTTTCACTTATTCTGATTCTATAGCTGCTTCACCGCTGTACTTTTTGGCAGAATTGCTTCTCATTGACTTTGACTTCGCCGAGCCGCTCGGTGCCAACGGTGACGTGTCTGAATGCCTCTTGAGTGCTTGTTTCCCCAACACCGCAAACTCATTGTCACCGCCATTATCTGGAGAAGTGAAGTCTTCACGACTGCCGGTTGGAGGGATAGGGGACAGATGGAAAATTAGTTTTCACTAATGGCGTTTGTATGATTATGGATCATAATGTCTTCTAAAGGATTTGGGTCTTCATGACTTACATGAAACACAAACAGCAGATACAACATTTGTAACTTTTGTTTTTCAAGAAACGGCAGGTGAGGGCTTAAAAAAAGATCTTAACATCTTCACGTTGGATCAGTGGGAAAGATTAACTGATGGTAAATGGACTGAACTTGTATAGATCTTTTCTAGTCTTCCGATCACTCAAAGCCCTTTAACACTACATGACATCATTCACCCATTCACACACTGATGGGAGGAGCTAAGGTTCCACCTGCATGTCAGCAGTAACTAACATTAACACACTGATGGGAGGAGCTAAGGTTCCACCTGCACATCAGCAGTAACTAACATTCACACACTGATGGGAGGAGCTAAGGTTCCACCTGCTCATCAGCAGTAACTAACATTCACACACTGATGGGAGGAGCTAAGGTTCCACCTGCATGTCAGCAGTAACTAACATTCAAACACTGATGGGAGGAGCTAAGGTTACACCTGCACATCAGCAGTAACTAACATTCACACACTGATGGGAGGAGCTAAGGTTACACCTGCACAGCTACGGGAGACATTTGGGGTTAAGTTTCTTGCCCAAGGACACACCATGGACTAGCGGAGCCAGGGAATCAAACCGCCGATCCTCTGATTGAAGGACGACCCTGCTCATCACTGAGCCACAGACGAACATGGAATTAGCTGTAATACAGATAATACTTGAAGAAAACGGACAAACTGGAGGCCAAAAAGAACCTCATCCACTTTCAAATATGGTTGAGTGTTTGTCCCCAAACATGGTCAATTTTACTGATTCTAACGGCGGGCACTTAAAGAGAAGTTTCAGTAATAATGTCTTTAAGCTGACAGGCTGAGAAAGGAACACAGCTGGAAAACAACTTATCAGCACTGTTTTATAGAATAGGTTTGTATGAGATTCAAACTAGACAGCTAGCATTAGCTTGCTGACAAATCAAGTAGCATAGTCTCCAATCTGGAGCCAGTAGCTTTTAGAGACATAGCAGGGTCTGATCTTGGGCAGTACGGTTTTTTTGAACAAATTGAGCCTTCGGGTGACTTCAACTTTTCATTACCAATGACCCAATGGCAATTTAGGATTCATATTGCACCTGCCATACTGGATGTCTTAAGAGAGGATGAATACATCAGTCAATCACTGCAGTGAGACAACTTGGAGAGACTTGAAGGGAGGGCAGAAGTGGTCGTTCACAGTCCCTTCAGTCATTCCATGGCATCCAAGTGTCCTCTTAATGTCATCACACATTTGCAATGACCTCCACTGTAAGCATATCTAGGGGCTGGACCAGGGCAAACCTGATTCAGCCCTAACTATAAGCACTATTAAAGAGGAAAGTCTTAAGTCTATTCTTAAATGAGGTGACTGTGTCTGCCTCCCGGACTGAAAGTGGAAGCTGGTTCCATAAAAGAGGAGCTTGATAACAAGGAAATATGTATTCTTTGAATTCTACTCCAGGATAGTATACAAATATAAGGTATGTTATGAAACCGAAAAATGAAACCGAAAAATATTAACGTCAGAAATGGAAGTGATGCTCAACATTTGTTGTGTTCTGGCTTTAAGAACATTGAAGATGGGAAGAGATTTTATTGATTGCGTTCATATTATTAAATGGTTTGAAAAATAACCTCCACTGTAAGGGAAATACAAAAGCAGGAACACAGAAAGAGAATAAGGATGAAGGGGCTTTTCATTGTTGATCTTCAAATCAATATGGGCTTCATATTCCATTGTGATCCAGTACACCACTTCTATAAAAAATATTATTATTGTGCTCTATATTCTGTCTACTGTAGTCCCATCATGTGTCCTCTAAATATTGTACAGCAGAGATCCAGGTATTTTTTCTTAGAATTAAATGAAAAGGCTAAGAGGTCTGTTACCATTCCACAGGAATCTAAACATCCAGCTATGTGGTACCATTTTACAGCTGCTAGCCACACGCACCAGCCACCTTTGACTGTTGATATCTGGGACATGTTGATGCCGTCTCAGAGGATTACGGCACATGTGGCATAATGCCTGTATCACATTAGCAGATTCACACTATTAAAGCCTACAGTCAACTGACAGCGGTTTTAAGTTTTTGAGACGAAAAATTGGCTTTTGAAATGTTCTGCAGTGACCTTTTGTAGAACCCCTTTAATGGACCAGTAAGGTCTAATGCGTTATGTCTATTGTTTATTCCATCCGACATACACGTTCTGAAGCTGAACATTTTTTATTTCAGTACCAAACAATGGATTCATCTGTTGCTGAACAAAATCCCAGCAAATCTCTTCCTGTCTGAGTTATGTTTGTTCAAGTGAGCTTCAAGTACAAGAGTAGAGTCAATATTTGTGAGCAAGCTTGAGTTTTAAGGCAAAAGTCAAATTGTTCTGCCAAAATATGGTTCACTTTCAGGGACCAGGATCAGAAAATATTTGATGTCCATTCTGTTGGACGCTGGCTCTGAAGTAGTTTCAGATATTTAAAAAAAAAAAAAAAAAAATGACATGCTCAGTAGGTTATTTTGCTGTGAGAATGAGTACCTGCATGGAGGACTCATAACCCTCCATGTATATGTATATGTAATGATTTGCCCATATACATGGTGATATCTGGCCTGGCCCATGGACTTCATAGAGCGTGCTAACTGAAGTAGGACATTGAGACAGCATTGGTTTTCTCTCACTGGCTCTGTTTTATTCTCTTCCCTTTTCCTTGTCTCTGTTGTTCTCCATTAACAGCAGCAGTCCCAAAACAGTATACAACTGATTTGTGGGGAGACTATTTGTAGTTAATGTTCTTAAACACTACAGGCCCAATAATCTGCTCAGCCCTGCATCGCTACAATAAAGAACACATCTCATTAGCATCATAATAGGCAGGTTTAATAGACAGGGACTCCCGAGATGCTTCATCATCTTCTCTTCATTACCTTTTATTATACCTGTGATTCCTTTAGATGCGTATCCATATCGCTCGCCACATCCAATGGCAAGTGAGAGGCTTGAGCCGTAAAAAAAACAACCCTTGTGTCTTATTAGCTGGCGATGGCTATGTAATGAGACTCTCAGTGGTGCGATTCTTTCACCGCTGGTAAAAATGCAGGGTGGAGAAACAGCAAGGGTGGTACGAGGCCCAAGGTCACCAGCGAGCTGCAGCTTTCTGTCTTATTACTCTAACGCCCGGGCCAACCTGCCTGTCCACACCCACAGCTTTACTGCTACCGTCATATAGGTCGGAATGTTTTATTACATTTTATTATAAATGTCATTCATATTTACTTACTTATAAAATAGTGTGTGCCCTTAAATAAATAAATAATGAATTTGGATGAACTGTTTTTTTTACAAGTACTTCTTAATATATCATTACAGTTCTAACAATAACTTTGTTTTTCATCATTGCCATTCATGTTTTAAATAAAGTTCTTTGTAGTAGGGATGTTAATAAATAATAATACTGTATAACCTACAGCTATAATACGCAAATAGAAAATTGCTGTTCCACCTTGAAGGTCAGTTCACCTTCAGTGCTGCTGCTAACTTTGGGTCGAGCCTCCTTTACTTTTATCGCCCTCCGTGTTTACATATGAAGGGATCCAGTCCACACAGGAAGCTAGAGGGCTTTTATTTCAAAATGGAAACAGGACTTAGAAATTACATAATGATATATTATTATTAATAATAACAATGAAAATGTGTTTCATTTCTGTGATATAAATATGGAAGCTATGGTTGCTGGTATGATTTTAATATAGAAGAAAGAAACTACACACGGTATGCATAGAACATAGAGACACAGCTGACAGGCAGCCGGGCCTGAGCAGCCTGTTAACATGGGCTGAAAGAAAAAGCAAAAGGTTCTGTGACACACACCGATATCCCAATGAGTTGAATCCTTCAAACCAATTCCTGTTGTCACATTCGTACCATTCTGTTTCCAAAGCAGAGGATAACAGGGATGAGAGGGAAAGTAATGGAGTGAGACGAGCGGAGGGGAGGCCAGGACGGCAGGCGATGGGGTGGGCAAGCAGATGACTCGGTGGGAGGGGGAACAAAAGAAGGGGGTGAGAGACAGGAGGGGCATGTGCTGAGGGAGAGAACAGGTTCTGAGGATAAGGTCAGCGTAGGATCAGAGGGGATCCATGACTCTGGCCTAGTGAGCTCTCCTGAGAGGAGCTGACAGACGGATTGCTGGGCAGGTTCCTGTGACTTAAGGGGAGAGAATAGAGATAGTGAGGGAGAAGAGGCGAAAGGACAGGGGGAGAAAGGCAGAGACCAAAATGTGTTATTATCAAATCCAAGTAGTGTAGCCTGCAGCATCCTTTGTTCTTGCTTCCTTGAGAAGAGGCAGAGATGAGGGCTCGAGGTTGGTATGATCAACGGAGACATTTCCCACTGCTACGACTTGATGTGTCATTAGCAATGGATTCAGAGCTTCACATGCCTGTAATCTTTCTCAACTTTTCGGCTTCTTTTTTAGGGCTCTTTAAACTGCAAGATTTTTTGTGTTTAAGCAAGACATTTCTTTGAATAACATTTCTTAATAATAACGTATATTTATGGCCCATTAATGATGCACATCTCCAGCCCTGAATCTTCTTCTCTTGGTCTAATATTCAATAAATAATATTCAATGCATTGTTGGGGATCCTATATTTGGTATTATTATAGCAAGGATTCAAATTCAAATGTAGCAGATTTGTTAGATTAAACTTTAATTCAATTCAATTCAGTTTATTTTGTATAGTCCAAAATTACTAATTGTTCAATCTGTACACATACGACACCCCTGTTCCAGGACTTCACATTGGATCAGGAAAAACTCTAAAAACAGCAGAAACCCATCAGCAGGGCCACGGAGGCAGGAGGCCGGCCGACCAGCCACGAGGCATCGCGAAAGAGGCCAGACCAATGAGGCCAGGCCTTTGAGGCAGGAAGCACAGAGAAGGAGGCCAGGTCCAATGGACCCTATAAGAGGTGAAGTCACAAAGAATCCGGGAGGAAGTAGAGTTAGTAATGTGCAATGGAGAGATGTAAATTCATCCATAAGTAGAGAGAGAAGAGGAGATAGGTGCTCAGTGTATCCTAAAACATCCCCCAGCAGCCTATAAGCCTATAATTAAATTTTTCAATTCAGTTTATTTTGTATAGCCCAATATCAAAAATTACAAATTAACCTCAGAGGACTTTACAATCTATACACATACGACATCCCTGTCCCAGGACCTCACATCGGATCAGGAAAAACTCCCCAAAAATAACCTTTGACAGGGAAAAAAGGGAAGAAACCTTCAGGAGAGCAACAGAGGAGGATCCCTCTCCCCGGATGGACAGAAGAATAGATGTCATGTGTACAGAATGAACAGCATTTACAAAGTTACATAAACACATTACATGAATATGACAATGTATGAATGGAACTCCAATCCATGAAACAGAAGGAGGTAGAGAGGAGGGGGCGGGGCGCATCAGCAGGGCCAACGCGGGAGGCCGGCTCACCAGGCATCAGACACCTCCAGGTCCAATGGACCCTATGAGACGTGAAGTCACAAATACTCCGGGGAGGAAGCAGAGTTAATAAGGTGCAATGGAGAGATGTAAATTCATCCATAAGGAGAGAGAGAAGAGGAGATAGGTGCTCAGTGTATCCTAAAACATCCCCCAGCAGCCTATAAGCCTATAGCAGCATATCTAGGGGCTGGACCAGGGCAAACCTGATTCAGCCCTAACTATAAGCACTATTAAAGAGGAAAGTCTTAAGTCTATTCTTAAATGAGGTGACTGTGTCTGCCTCCCGGACTGAAAGTGGAAGCTGGTTCCATAAAAGAGGAGCTTGATAACAAGGAAATATGTATTCTTTGAATTCTACTCCAGGATAGTATACAAATATAAGGTATGTTATGAAACCGAAAAATGAAACCGAAAAATATTAACGTCAGAAATGGAAGTGATGCTCAACATTTGTTGTGTTCTGGCTTTAAGAACATTGAAGATGGGAAGAGATTTTATTGATTGCGTTCATATTATTAAATGGTTTGAAAAATAAAGTGTAAAGAGCTGAATTACAATGTTTTACTGTGTACTAAGGTAACCAACATTTTAAAAAAGTAGTCAAATAGTCAAATATTGTGTGTGTATCCAATGTGTAATGGGGCTTGAAGCTTGATGCTCCAGACATCAGGGAGCCACACTGTTGCACTGGCTAATACGCTCCTTCATAACATCAACATCTTGATCCAATCCCACATACACCTTCCTGCTGCCCCAAATACTTCAAAATGTGCATTACGCCATGGCTAAAAATGTCCAGTCATTGCATTACTTACTGCATTTTTTAGAATGTTTGCTAAAGCTATAGTGGCCGGCAGTTTAAACTGAGCACTTTTTTAAAAAAGAAATCATTCTGTGTATTTGGAGTCCATTTTTAAAGATGTACATCTTCAGTACAACCAATAGGACTGAGGACCACAGATTTTTTTGACAGTAACACATATCTAGAATAATGCCTCATCTTTTCATATGAAAATATTTGTTTTTGCATGCAAACATGCATGTGAGGTGACAAAGAATAAGAAGCATTTCCTTTGTTTACAATAAAACTGCTCCCCAAAAAGTGCTTAGGAAGGTATTGGTTTACATCGGGGGACGTTGAATCCAGCATAATCAGCTTTTAAGAGAATTGACAAAACCATGACGTCTTTAGCTTAAGCAGAAGAGATCAATGAGAGGGGCCCTGGCAATATATTCAACGTGAGAGGAAATTTCTAACGTGTCCTCAGGGGCCACTTCAGAGCCTGGGGTCCTTCCTTTTTCTTTTTTTTACTATAATTTCAATGCCTGCAGTAAATTAAACGTGAATGTTCTCGTGGCGGACAAGTCTCCTTAAGTAAACAAAGAGTGAGAGAAAGGAGAAGAGGGAATTCAAGGCACAGAGGGAACAGAGGGACGGATGGACCTGACCTCTCCAGTTAGTGTGATGTTAACCTGTCAGACTCCCCCTGGTCCCATCCCACTTCCCCCATCGCCCCTCCATAAATAAACCAATCCCTTGCCAGGCGAGGAGAGCAGATATGCTTCTTTCCTGTGCTCTCCATCTCCACCCGCCCAGGAGAGAGAGATGGAGCCGGTGATGTCAGTATTGGCTGAGTGCTGACTAATCTAATCGGGTAATTAAGTGCTGGCTTGGGTCAACACTACATTTGGGGTAAGTTCGGCCACAACACAATCCAGACTTAATTCAAAGTCTGAACAAGTGAACACGGAAAACAATTACAGTCAGGACAATTCGATGGAGAAATCTAAAAAGCCATTAGGTATTAGTGAAAAGGAATGCAGCCATAACAACGGCTTACAGGATGATACAAAAGAATCAATAGGAGGGTGGAATTAATATATTTAACTGTGTCAAAGCTGCAATGAACAATTAACTACTTAGAATTCAGGGCAAAGTTGTGGGTGAGCACTTCCATCAATGCTCAACATAGACAGACGAACCTCTGCCTTCCCTTTCACATGTCGACGCTCTCTCTGGAATTCACCCTTGTTTTCAGAAAGGTCACCAGAGGGTCCAGAGCAGATCAACATTCTCGGTAGCCTTGAAATCTCTGTGCTGATTCAAGTAACTTTGTTCGGTTCCGTTCAAGTGATCACAGTTTGTTCACTTTGTTCTCCCAAGCTCAGATGCACTCAAACGTCAGTAAGTGAAAGCGTCACAGTTCTATAGTAGGTGTGACTAAATATTATGATTTAGTCTGACAGATGGATCTGTGAGTTTGAAGGCTTTTTCAGACTCTTCTAATTATACGTCAATAAAGGATGATCACAGCGTGAGAAGAGTATTCCAGTGTTCCAAGTATCAGGGATTACAATTTGGATTCGCTCTTTCCCAGCTCAACACCCTCGACTGAATATTGTACCTTCTGGTTCCAAAAGACCAAGACGACTTAGACTCTTCACAAAGATGTAGGTGACCTCAGGGAGACGCCGTCCATGTTTATTAGTGTACGGAAAGGACTGCTGCTCTTCTTTTTCCAGGGGAACACACACATCTTCACCTCCCACCAAACCTGTCAGTCACAGCCTGCTCTCCCGCTGTAATGGCACAAAGGCCACACAGCATGTATGTGATGTCTAAACTAGTATCACAGCACAACTAAAATGACATGGGCAGTACAAATAACTGAGGTCACACAATGTTGGAAGAATCTCGTGACGTTCTCTGTCGCTTCCATCTAGATTTCTCCTCTTCCTCTTGTCTTGGAGGGAGGTTTCCTGTTCTGAGCCTGAAGCCTCGTCATCGGCCCTCTTCCTCTTCTTGACCAGACTCTTCTAGAAAACAAAGTTCATACCAGTAACATTACTCACCTTAAGGAAGGGGTCACATGTTTGATCCTTCTTCCTAAATAACTCCCCTCAAATAAGTCTTCAGAAGTAAATCATGGATTGGGACAATTACATGTTCACATTGAAAGGCCTCATAACAGAAGAAAAGAAAGTGAGTGTGTGTTGCCATAGGCGACCCAGGTCTACTCTCCTCTCCTTCGCTGGTAAGTGGTTGTCTGAGGTCATGGATACATTATTCTTTTGTGGAGAGGTGACCTTCGTTGACCTTCGTTGGCTGATTTGACCACCTGTCTCATCTGCATCTAGGCCTTCATTCCTCCTTTTTTTGGGAATAGATTATTTGCTGTCCACACAGACAGCGATGCTGCTGCCAGCCCTTCTTTCTCCATAGAATGTCTATTATAATTGCAAGAATGTTGAATTTTATGTCATTATTAATATCTATTATATATGTGTTTCAGACGGGAAAAGGGTTAAGAAGGGTGTGCTCTTTTGAAAATAATAATAAGAAACCACAATGTAATCTATTCATGGTTGGTCAACACGTGTCCTACAAATGTTTCAGAATAAAAACCTTCCTTCATTTGTTTGTCCAGCATGGAAAAGGAACCTGCATAACGTTCTATTGGCATTGCTTCCTCGGTACCAACATGTCATTTTAACTCATCACCACGTAATAGCTGTTAACTGGTGACATTGGTGGTCACTCCAGATCAGGTTAAATAAAAGTATTGACATCTTCAGGAAGCCTCAGGGGGTGGGGCACACACACACAAACACACACACAGACTTGTGTATACATTAACTAAATCAGACCATTGATTAGAAAACACAGAGATTATCTGTCATAGCTCCATGATGATAACAAATCACATGAGAGAGGGAAAAAATCCTGTTATTATTTTTAGAGATCGTTGGGCTGACAAAGCACAAAGGTCCATCACTTGGAAGATAGAGGTAAGTGATCAGGACCCAGACATTGTGATGTGGTCCAAATGCCAACTTCAACTTCAACCTTCAGGTCTATTTTTAGAACGCGTCCCTCAGGCCTCCCACTTTATAAAATTGCAGCCCGTCTTGAAGATGTGAGAGTTTTTTTTGTTGATTTGTTAAGAGCAGTGCAGATAAAACTAAATGGAAGTACTGTGCCGGCTTCCAACATTTTATTTTCCCAAGTTTGTCTTTCCGTGACTCACATCCTTATCTGGGGCCTATACTGTATGTCAAAGGAAGACATGTAACTGGCCTTGACTTTTTGCAATCTGGTTGTGGTTGTTTTCCAAACATTGATTTTGGGCTATTCCATTTATTAGTGTGATTCTTTGAGGAGATACCCCTCCAAAAAAAATTATTGTATGATTAAATCTGTGAAAATCATTTTTAAAACAGTGACAATGAGATGCTAGACTTTTCAGTTATGTTAGCCTCCAACACACCCAAATCTTTATGAAGTTTAACCATAAAAAGTTTGTGTGGGAGACAACTAAGACAACAACGCCACATGTCCAGCTCCGAGGCAAACTCCTTTTATTGTCCCGGCCTCCGTGGGCCTTTCAGTCTTTCCAAAGCCGGCAGCGCTCAGCAGATGTTTTGCAGCGGCGATCGTCAAGGCCCCGGCTGTTGCTATGAGACTGGTAATAACCGTTTAACAGATCACCATGCTTTAGCTGAAGTTGAAATGTTGTTGGCTCCAGTCTTGCTGAGCCCAATAACATTCACACTGCAGTATTTCCTTCCTATTAAAGAAATGTCTGATGGGCTGATTGATCAAACTGATCTCACCGATGTTACAATACAGCGCGGTGCTAAGTGACCTTCACACATGGAGGGAGCTCCCCTGGAAGAAGTCTGTAGCTCCAAGGAGGTGTAACATAAGATGTTTGCAAAAATATGCAAATGCTCAGAAAACAGCAAATAAATATATAATAAATGTGTCAACAATGAGCACACATGATGGCTCATCTACTGAAGCGTCCATTTCTTGAATCCACAGCAACTGTCCTGTCAGCAGGCAGACAGACTGACTCTACCAGGCTGAGTAACATCTGGACCAAAACCATTTCCAAGTCGGCTACGTGAGGATTATACAGGAGGAAAAGTGCATTGTTTTGATGATGTTATGTAGCTGCCCGTAGAGAAACTTTAAACATCATGGATCAGTATGGTTTCAGAAAGAAGTTCACAATATGGACACTGGTTCATTCATGTGCTTTAAACAGCTGCTTGTGGAGATTACGCAACGTTAAGTGTGTGTATGGATTTTGTTTCACAATGTTAAATCCTCAGCAGGTCTGAGACGTTTCATAAAAGGTGCGTGTGGTTGTTAGATGAAGCACACGAGCATGCTGTCGCTCTGATGTTGACCGGATGCTTTTTTTCTCCAGGCCACAGACTACAGTGTCAGTGCTCTGGGTAATGTGATCTTAGCTCATCTCTTTGTGGTGCTAATGTTTTTGGAGTCCCCCACCCTTGGGGCAGCAATTATGTTTTATCAGCCTGTGAAAGTTAGTTAAGTGCTACAGAGTGAGGGTGAACAGGCAGAGCAGGAAGGGGGGGGCTGGTTGTGTTGACTGAATCAGTGCCCCTCTGTGCATGAGATAACCCCCCACCCAACGCACGCTGGCGCTAGATGCCGAATATCAAGGGAGCACGCGCTATTATTGCTAAAATATTTTCCCAGAGTTACAGAGTGACTGAAAAGAATGAAGTCATAACAGAAAAGGGGACAGGCGGGGAGGAGGGACAGGAAAGGGAAGGAGTGGTAATTGGAAGAGACGCGACGATGAGATAACAGGCATGCTAGCGTCCTTATTTAATTAGCTCTCCTCTGAACCCGTGCACCTAGCCACCCCCCTGCTGTTAGCGTTGTCTGCTGAAGTTGCTCCGAGCACATATGGCTGCGTGACAGTAAACGCTTGATCAGCCGACTGCATTTGCATATTTTAACAAGCTAATTGGTCTTATGTATGCAGTTGTAAGCACATTAAGTTAATTAATGTACATTTGGTGGTTGAGCTAGCATGATGCGGTGACCTTTGTTCCTTCCTGGCATTTCTTTTTTTTTCCAGCAACAGATTTTTTATTCAAGCGAATTGGCAGATCAGACACATATCAAAATGTGACTTTTAGATTGATTGGTGATGATTTCTTTTTTGTTTTTGTTTTTCTCCTGAGGAGATAGGGTGCTGGTGTCTTTTTTACAGTAGGAGCCTGTGATCATACCACCGAACTTGTGGTCATCAAATCAAAGATATGTTGACCTGATAAGAATGTTATTATTTTGGTATCTGGTTACCAAATAAAAGAAATGAAAGAAATGTTGACCAGGGATTGGATGAAAAGGGGATCGCCGACTTCCGTTTAGCACTACAACAAGACGGACGTGTGAAGTTGAGCTCCTCAGAGTCAGTTATTCAATATACCTCCTATTAATATAAAGCCGCATACATATTATACTAAGTTGAATATGAGAGCAGGGAGATTGCAAAGTGTAAGTCTGACAAGAAAATGAATAAAAAACAAGAAAACCTGGTTGTTACCGAAGTCGGCAATCAGGAAGACGGCGGTAGAGACGACACAGAATGAGTTGCAGGTGAAGAAGCAACCGTAGTTCACCAAAACGTGCTGCTGGAGGGCCTCGCACAACTGTCTAAGGAGCTGAGAGGATTCAAAAACAATGTGAAACGGGACCTTGGGGAATTTAGAACTGATAAAAACTATAAAAGAAGTCATATGCGATGCAGAGTCAACACTCAAGCATCGCCGAGGCACAAACCCGTATAGCAGACCTGGAATCAGCTGTAACTAACATTGACACACTGTAGGCACAGCTATGGAAGACGTGCCTTGTGCCTTGTCCAAGGACACATCGACATGGCTAGCGGAGGAGGGGATCGAACCACCGATCCTCTGATTGAAGGACAACCCTGCAAGCCACTGAGCCAGTTGCCCACGAGTGAAGGCCGGAGGGAGAGAGAGACGCAAAAGGGCATGTGATAAGAATGCTATTGAAGATGGTGAGAGGGTTGTAACCGAGAGGCACTAAAAGATCTGAGTTCCTTTTTGTGTGTGTGTGTGTGTGTGTGTGTGTGTGTGTGTGTGAGTGAGAGAGAGAAAGGCAGTGTGTGGAGCTCCATTATCACACCGGCCTGGCGTCATGGGTCTGGAGCATCTTACAAAGGCACCACTGTGAGGACAGGTGAACTGAACACAAACAGTAGCTCTGCTTAGGAAGACATATTGTTGAAACCACACTCACGTCGGGGATGGAGAAGGTTAGGATTACTTTTGTCACTGCATCGTTGCTCTTTTATGAATTTTTAGAATGAACTTAGGAACAGGCCTCTTTTGCAGCAGACATTTGATTTGTCATAGCATCGTATCAATTAATGAATGTTTCTGTTCTGATCCACATGAACCATGTGGTGTTCTGCCAGAAGCTAAGAGGGTGACCTGCCATGAGGCCCCCTTCTGGACTCAAACCGGATATCAGTGTGTCAAGTGATTTTTTGAACGATTCATTTTACGGATATGACAACTTTTCCAACTCAGCCAAACATAAACATTTGTTTTTGTATTACCAGTTTTCTGATTTCAAATTGACAATGCATACACAAACAGGTGGATGGAAACCTCCTTCTTTGACTCTATCATACCTGTGGGAAGGATCGCTGGAGCTCTCTCTGCTTGAGGTTATCTGTATCTCTGCTCTCCTCACTTCTGTATTCTCAGCCTTCACTCTGTTTCCCATTCTCACACACAGACAGATATCTCTTTCCACCTCTCTCACATAGTCTCCGTCCCTCTTACTCTCTCTGGTTGTCACTGTGTCTGCCTGTGTGCCATCATCCTCTCCTCTTAATCCTGCAACGGCTGAATCTCACTTGATCCCTCCTCCAGTGTACCCGCCAAGTCTGTGTGTCTATCTTTCCTTGGCTAGTTGTCAGGTTCGTCTTCCCCTCTCATCCATTTCTCCCTTTTCCTCTCTGTTAATCCCACTTGCTCCCTCTGTACTGTACCTCTCCCCTTCCTTTGTGGACCTCACTGAGCCCATTGAAACCGAGGGCTACGGTGGCTTAACTTTAATTGATGCATCGGATAGAGGAGAGGAAGGGGGTGGTAAAGGGATGGATCCGGGCTGACAAGGTTAATTCTGTTTTTCCTAGCTCCTAGTCACCTGGCAGCAATTAAGCTCTTGACATCGCTCCCAATGGAAAGAGACTCTGACAGGAAGTGAAGAAGAGGGAGAAAGTGAAAGGGAGGGATTGATTCCATGAAGCATGTTCAAATCAATCTCACACAAAAGTATGGGGGGGGGATCTGTGTCTGAGATGAGATGCATCAGTGGGTTCTGGATGTTGTGCAATAATGAAGAATTGAAATTCAAGAAGATTGTGCTTGTATTGATATTGACAGTTTCTGCTCTCCCAGCAATTTGTAATTTGGGGATGAAGATTGACAATGAAGAGTCATGAGCAGTTCTGCTCTGAATGTATTAACTGAGAAATACCTGCAGGTGTGACAGTGATGAAAACATTCCAGAAAAAACAACAACTGATTACCCAAAGTTAAATTATATTTTTGTATGTACATTCTATCTATTCAAGCTCTACGCTCTCTATTCAAGCTCTCTAAGTGAACTAGCTGGTGTTATTAAAGAAACATGTGAGTGCTGGAGATGAAAACGGTTAGCCTAGCATAGCATTCCACCCATTGTTAGCAACACATGTAACAGAATTTTAAGCTCAGTGATTGTTTTACATTTTTCACAGTAGACATTTTTGACTTATAAAAGGAAAAGCACTAAGAACGTTACAGATGGTTAATGAAGTTATATTGTAGTAAGTCATGACAGTGTGATAGTGAATCAGCAAGAACAATACCAGGACCCTGAAACTGAAGCAGCTAAATGGAATTTAGCCACCATTGACTTTATTATTTCCATCTGTGCTTTCCCCACTATGACACATCAGGATGTTTCTGTGAAAAAAGCCGCTTCTTACCAACATGCACCTTGGGCCTTGTAGTTTCCTGCTCTCCCTCTGTCTTTATGTACACAAACTAGCAGCTGTATCCTTCATTTAATCAAAGGAACATTTTGATGACAGTTTGTCGATATCTGTGCAGATGATTCAAGTTTCGAGGTTCATTCAAGCCATATCCAGCGAAGTAGATTTATCAAAATGTTCAACTATTTTAATCAGCATTTGTTCACAACTTCAAAAGGAAAAAAAATATATCAAAAAAGAAGACTACAAATGAGCATACAAACAACATCACATTTACAAATTATGATTTTAGTTTAGGGCTGGAACATTTTGAGTTCCTCACGAAGACCCAACCAATCAGAGGCTGGCCCCTATATTTACCCAGCATTCATTATTTTCTGACATTTTGGCATTCCTCGGGTACACAACACACAATGGCACTGCAAACCGTGTTTTTCTGTGCCACGAAACAAAACAGAGCACCGCCCATAGACAACACCCGGGGGGGGGGGGGGCAGGAATAGAGAGGGAGGGAGAGAGGCTGAGATGTGGTATTGTCGGCAGAGATAAGGAATGATTAAAGAGCTGGTGTGCGAACCAGACATGCTGAGTTGATCCAGCTAACTGTTCACTCATCAGTCTGCTAATGGTCTGGAGGGGTGTGGGGGGAAGGGGGGGGGTCATTGTTTCAACATGGGTTCCCAGATGTTACAATATGGCCTGCCTCCCTCTGTGCTTCTGTCCCTCCTTCCTTTCTTCTCTGCTCACTTTACCTTTCTTGTTTTTTAGTCCCGCCATTTTCATAAAGAGAAAACAAACAGCTACAGCACATGAATAGTCTTTTGGGTTTTGGATCAGTTTGGTGAATAATAGACCAATGGCAGTACCATATATTTAGCCACATCACGTCTTGGGCACTTTTTTTAGTAGTCAAGCATTTTTAACTCTAATGTTAAAGCTAGCTGTCAGAATCACATTCCAGCCAGCGTTTTTTAAGAAATTCTTTAATTACTTGTAAAAAACAATTGTGGAAAGGCCCAAAATTCAGAAAAATCTAGAAATATTGCAAAGAGAACAAATGCAATTTGCTTATGTAAAGACATGTGGTGGATTGATAAAAGCAAAATGGAAAATAAATGATTCCATAGAAGGAGCTTCAAAGTTAACAGAAGATATCTATTAGGACCACTAAATATATTTTGCAATAATAAGTTGCGTATTGATTATTCAAATTTCTATCATGTTTTTGACCCTGTGTTTCACAGTTTGAGGTTAAACTGGCGCTCTTTTAATGACCTCATCTTGTTTCACCCTTTTCTTCTGCAATTGAGTGATGGTTCACCGACTGGAGAATTGTTGCCTGCAAAGAGAGGGGACATGAGACAGAAAATAGAATGGAGAGCAAAGGAAGTGGGGACTGGAGATAAATGGGGTCAGATTGTGGGGGACAAGGAAAACCAAAGAGAGCAACATGAGAGAAGCAAACCCATTCCCTCCAAACACAGCTGCAACCTCGGAGAAAGCTTTAACTGTTGTTGCTCCTCGCCAAAATGGAATTACCGCATGTGGCATATTACTGGTGATTGAGTAGGCTCTTTCTCAGGGACCTCTGATCACTCTCCTTTGGTTTGACCTTTACCTCTTTCTCAACCTCCACTCGACTCACATTTACATTTGAGGTATTAAGTTGATGATAAAGTTTCTCAGGCCACAGCCAAACTTCTACGTTTTCGTTTTAAAAGACATAACTCCTGCGTACACACTGCTGAGGCGTTTCAGAGCCCCTGAAACAGAGTTGTTTGGAAACACTACAGAAGCTGTTTTAGTTTGTGCTTTCAGTCTTGACGGGCAGAATCGGAGACCTTTGAGATCGATTACGCAGACACCCATGTTCACGTTCGTCACACCCTTATCACATGACCTTTTTCCTTTTTCCGGATGACAACAAACTAAACCATTGGTAACACCTTTATTACTTTATATGTTATCTTTAACTCTCTCCACCTGCCTATTATGTTGTACGTAGTATGTTGAGTGTAACTAATTTACCAAAAGAGACAAAACACACAAACAAAATTAAAGAGGATTTTGACCAATAGCTACGACAATACTACTTATTATTTTTATTTTTATATAGGTAATGTAAAAATATATCATCATGAATTTTTATGGCCACTAATTATCGTGTAGTGAAAACCTGATATTGTAACTGCCCTATTCCCAGCTGTACAATCACTCTTATAAAGTTCACCAACTGCCGTCTCCATTTTCATCATTGAAGCACGGTGCTTTCAATGGACGTCGGTTGGTACTAGGGATGGATTGATATGTGTACTGCTTATGAGCATTCATACTATACACTTATCGATATCCTTTCTTAATTGTATATGATTGAGATGCATTGGTGCACCAGTGATGGGTGTGCTTTTTTCCATTTATTTATCTTTACAAAGTTATACTTCTAGGCTTGTGACGCGCTGCCTCTTTCTTTTCTACCACACGATTTAAAGGGCCGCATCTGTAGCAGACAGCGATGGAATTCAATGGGCAAACAGAAAATGGCTCTAAAAGTCTAAATGTAATACGTGGAACATGAGAGCATACTCTTAAAGGATTTCAAGAATTACCTGTCCAGTGGGTCAGTACTCAGTCATTTAGCGTTTGCTCCTTTCAGACTGTCTAGGCTAAAAGTCCTTGGTAGAAGCAGTCATGTGTGGGCTGTTAATTATTTGTTCATTTTAAACCATAATCTCACAGTCTGTTCCCAACATAAGGACTCTTAAACATGAAAACGACTGGCTCAACTGGCTGCAGACATCAAACTAGTGATTCTCCAGTTGGGGGGAGGGCATGCCGGGCCACCACACCACCAGGATATGCCCCTTCACCTTTGGAAAATGTCCAAAACACCATGATTAAAACCTCATTATCCACTCTATGCCCGGCCAATTCATTCATTTGGGGTTTAGGTCCTCAATCTAGAAGGCTATTGTTCTGGTCCCACCTGACCGCTGGAGATAGAGCGCTGGGGAGGAATACCGACTTGAGAAACTTAAGGCACTCCCGAATAGAAACGTTGAGCGAGTTTTCTCCATTGTTGCCAGCTTGTCGGATTAAATGAAGCTAAACGATTAGGACTTGTGCATATTGCTCTGTAATTGTGGCGTGCATTGTTGAAGCTGTAATTGCCCAATCAAAATGAGCAGCCTTATGATTTCAAAGATGAATAACCAGCCCAAACAAGAGAGGCTGTCTGTTTAGAGGAGCTATATGTATTTGTATGTCTTTAAATTGTCAATTTAAAACAGTGTTGTGGACTTGGATATGCCATTAAGACTGTGGTTATACAGAAAGCCAGCATGCAGGTGAATAAATACCCTGGTATTATAGCTGAGAGAAATGTCTATTAGATATAGATTGAAAGTTATAGAAAAACACCAAGAATGTCCTGCTTGGCTTCCTTCCTGTAAGACATCTGGCAACAAACCATGAAAAACATCCCAAGACGCCTCAAATGACAAATCCACCCGAAGGTTGGTTCACTTCAATGCTGACAAATGCATTCCTCGGTACAAAGCTGTGATTGACATGTCATATAATTCTATCCTCAACCCTATTAAAATATCGTAAGTGTTTTCATTGAGCGTCTATAGATGAGAGGAACAGCCAGAGGAAGAGCAGGTCATCTGAGACGGTTGACTCTGGGACTTTAAAAAGGTGCCGCTAGGCTCAGATAACGTCTTCCAACTGTCTAACGGACAAACCAACCTGCTTTGGAGAAGAAGAGATGGGAAATGGTGTCCTATCGAAGCATTTAGCTGTCACAACTTCTGTAAAGTGGAATTGAAGCCGCGGGTAAGAGAGCATAATCGTATGTACTTTGTGTATAGACATGTTTGACTAAGAGACAAGGGGAGGGAAGGGGGGGTTGAGGTGTCGTTTCCAGGAAAATGTCCAGCAATACAGTACGGTTGAATCGGAGGTGTGTGGTTGTGGAGTTGTTCCTGATCCGATGTGAGGTCCTGGGACAGGGATGTCGTATGTGTACAGATTGTAAAGCCCTCTGAGGCTAATTTGTTATTTGTGATATTGGGCTCTACAAAATTAACTGAATTAAATTGGTTCAAAATCCTGGCACAGATTTGCCTCTAAATCCCAGCTGAAGTTAATTGTGTAATTGAAAATGATGAATGTCCTGGATGTATCCTCACAAGTGTGCATTTGTGATTTTAATGCGATCCCAGTGTGTAAGCGTTGTTATTCCAAGCTTGTCTACAAGGACGTAGCCCACAGAGGTATTTTTCCCAACACGTTTTCTGCAAAAACTGCATTTGGCAGATGGAAAGCATTGACTGTTTTAAACAATTACAAATTTTAAGCCCAAACCTAAATTTGTCAAAATGAATGTGTTTCTTTAATCTACCTTTATGGGAGCGAGTGCTTTTGTCGCAAAAATGATACGAGGCTCAACGTTGCATTGATTGAGAGCTACCAACACCAGTGAACAGTGAACATTTTCCACCAGATAGTTTCAACAACTTTCTTTAAAAAAAATTGACTGTCAGTGCTATCCACATTTATATAGAGAGTTATATGGTGTTATTAAAATGCATATTTCTATGGTCAGATCACATGTTATTTCACCCATAAAAAAATAATTCTCTGATGCTAAAATACATTTTATTTTTTCAGATTGTTCTAACAATCACATATTTCCTACTCAGTCATTTAAAATAATCACAGCAAAACTATTTGGTTAAATTGATCCAACAAGAACAATGATGAAATAAAAAGAAAGTCACTGGGACATGGCTCCATGTAAACCGCCTAACTGCCACACATTGATATATGGAGATATTGAATGTGACGGACAGATGGACACAAACAATCCTGTTTGCCTCCTGACACAGTCTCCCGGTTCTTATTAGTATGGGGCAGCAGGCTGAGAACACACACACACACCGTTGTTTTTTTCATGACTTTTGGGGAGATTATATTGATTTTCATTTTCTGAAATCATTCCCGCTATCAGCTTAATAATTACCCTTTGTCTAACTGAAAACCAAGTCTTTACCAAATAATTTAATCATTTACATTATGACGACATTATGTCCCTATTTTGTTTCCAAAAAGCAGAGTCCTCAAAATGAGGCTGTGTTATCAGATAGGTGTCCCCACAAAATGGGTAAAACAACCTAGACACACACACACACACACACACACACACACACACACACACACACACATACACACACCACTTGAATACCTAACATAACACAATTCCAAAAGGCACCGCCAGCCTCTTTGACACACAATTATAATGTCTGTAGTGAGGCACAGACACTTACACACAAGTTGACACATTAGTACCACACACACTTTCATGTTAAAATGTGTCATGTATCAGTTTATATATAGATATGGAATCAAATAGTTGTCATCTCTTTATTATGCTTTAAATGTTCTGCACATTTTACTTCAATTGGTCCTGACACATAAAAGCCAGTTACCGAAAACAAGATTAAAATACACATCAAGAAAGAAAACGAGAGAAGACAAGAGAACGCTTAACACAAACAAAGTAAAGCTAAAAGCAACACAGCAGTATTGCACATCCATCAAGTTAGGGACATATTCAATCTTTCAAAACATGATCAAAGTTCTAAAAAGCAGAGGCCTGACCTTTAGTCCCTTTAGTATGAGTCAGGCTAAACAACGGGACTTCCTAAACTCTTGCTGATTGTAAAATCCATGGGAGCAATGGCATCTTACTGTTGCACGATCTGGGTGGAAATATGTATCACACCCTCTCGCTGGCTCATTCTAATGAGTCCAGCTCTCGACAAAGAATAATTAGAGAATTATGAAATGCCGAGGTGACGGTGACCTCATTACGGTGAGGAAGATCAAACTAACGACCCATGACTAATGAAGGCCACCATGCCTCCACACGGAGGGATTCCCGGCTGTCTCTGGGTCTGAAGACCCCAGACGGGGAAATATCCATGCTTTATGAATAAACAATCTGCCATTTAAGTTTTAGCATGGCACAGACCCGTCACATCCTGCAAGATGTATTCATGTGTGTACGTTGCTCGTTCTGAATGCATACAGAAAATGAAGCACTGCGCCACAAAATACACAAGTCGGTGCTGAAATGCTTCATTGATATGGTTTGGTATCTTTTTCATTTTTCATATTGGAACCATGGAATCAGAGTAACATTTCCCTTTTAGTACGCAGCATGAACTAACACGAATAGTATCTCACTGTTGGTCTGTCCTACCCCTTAACACATTGAATTACCATGAATGTCAAAGGGTATAGTTCAGCATTTTGATCAGAAGTACAATCAGGACATCACTGTCTGGAGTATGTGAAGTACTCCTCATCTCACGCTTGAATATAAAGTAAATGTGCATCCACAGAACTATTCTGTTCAGATCCCATACTATCAAACGCATGATGTTCTCTTATCCTGGTTGACCTGCATGGTGCTGGAGCACAAGCCATGCTTCACTTTGGATCTCTTTACAAATAACGAGTTGTGATATTATTCTGATTTACAGGTTCACCAGTGAACAAAGAATAGCAACTCAGCTGAGGGCGAGGCAGGCAAAGAAATTGCTGCTAGATGAAGAGAAAGGGACACAGAAAGAGGACACTAAAAAATGAAAGGAGAGACTTTCAAACAGTCGGCATACACAAATGTCAGGATTACGAAGCAAGCAGAGACACAACACATCCAAAGGCAGGGAGTGACATGGAGATGGAGAGACAGAAAGGGTTCCAGATGGGAAATATTCCACAGCACAGAGTTCAGAGCACAAAGACTCTGTAAGAAAAGGGAGGTTCTGTCAAACCGAGCAAAAGAGTGGAGGGCCTACGATCCGAACGAGAGGAATGAGACTTAAGAAACCTGAGAAACACGGTCTTAAGTACGAGTGATTTCTGGGACTCCAGAGATGATTATGTGAAACACGCACACCCAGAGTCTGGCTGCCAAAAACAGCAGACTGGATTGGAAAAGTATTGAAGGCAAAGTGTTCTTGCATTTACTCTTAATAAGGCAATATCCACTTCTCTAAAGCACGGCTGCTAGATCAAGAGAAAGCTGTGAGTGGAGTGGTACTCTAGGCATGGACATGAGTGGGAGCAGGATTTTCTTTTTTTTTCTTTTGATCGTTTTTTTATTTCCTTTCTGATGGCTGTGTCATTTTAGTAATGTGCTCTTTACAAAAATGATAGCACTGATCTTTTAATTCATCTGTCAAGTGTGAATAAAGGGGCTCTGTCCAGAATCTGCTTCTGCAATGAAACTGTTGTGAGGAACAAAGAGGCTGTCCTTGTCTTGTGTTTTCCACCAGCTGGGTTAACGTACTTGGAAACTCAGCATCCCTCTAAAATAACAGGAACAAAAATATGTTTCATAATAATGCCAAAGAAATTTGATGTTTTAGTGAGACACATGTTAAACCAACACTGGCTTACACCAATTTAGATCTTATCAGGTTCAGTCTTGAGAAAGTTGTAATTGCATCGCTGGGATCTGAAAACATGGCAACGTCTAAAAAGAAGAAGATGATCTGACAGGATTTAAAACACAGGCAGTCAGAATTCGACAGCCTTAAGGCCAACGAGTTTGATTGATTGTCTAAACCACTTTATTCTGAGTTCAAACTGAGAGTCAGAGCACCTGAAATGTCGTTAATAATCCCTCATTACCAACGGTATAAGGTTCCTTTCAACACATTAAGTGGGTCTGGGGTTGCTCCCCAAGGACATTTTGAGCAATTGATTTTCTGCATAGTCAAACATTTTTATACACCAATTCATGGTGGAAATGTCTTTATTTATACTTCAAATATTTATTCTGCTGTAGATCAACTTCTCTCTTCTAATGTTATCTCTGCTGAGTCAACATATATGTAGTCATGATTTACTCTTCTGTCCTCTCCCGTATGTTTTGTTTGGGGGAAGTAAACTCATTAAATGAGCAGGTGGCTCCTATTCACCTCAATGATACGTTAATTAATTAATATGTTTCTAAACCCCTCGACTGTATTAGCACATGTTGATGGTGCTGCAGTGCAGGCAGTACCGAAGAGGGACCAGGTTCAGACAGGTTTGAAGGCCCTGCATGCTGCAGCTGTTCACACCACAAACAAGACATTAGCTCCTCTCTCTTTGAGTGTGTATGTCTGTTCACAAGATAATGCAAACAAGTTCACTCAAAATTGGTTGGGACCTCATTATGCAACACCTATGTGTCTTTGGTCATTACATTAAAAACACGTGCTACACAATAGATGGAGAGATGGTTCGGAAATGATGCCACGTGTAATCCACTTCTTTTGGCTTTTGTAAGCAGAGAGGACCTCGAGTGAGGCCGCAGTCCAAGTACCACCCACTCAGACCGAACTGTTGGAGTGGCAGCAGTGAGGCGAGTTATGACCGTAAACCCCGATGCCCTGTCAGAGACGGCGCGTGGCAGACCAGAGTATGATGATGGATGTCTGGCCCACATGAATGGAACTACCCAAGCAGGTTTACTCCGTAGGTTTTTAATTAGCTACTAGCATTGTTTTCCAGAGTGACTGAGATTGTAGCCTGGAGGCGTGACACAACCGCCACGAATAAAGCTTTCACCCTCATTTCATATTTTCTCCACATTCACTCCTCTCTCCCACCAGCCTTCATTTTGGATGAGATTTAAGTAGGGTGGAGGGCGTACCTGTACACTGTGATATTGCAGACAGGTTGTGGCTAGAATCACTCCTTCCTGGCAATTTCTTTCTCTCCATTTCCCTCTATTGTTTTACTTGCCATCTATTGTTTTTTCTTATAATCTCTTTCTGAATCTAGTGTTAAAGACTGGGGGCTCTCATCGCCTGGCAATGAACCATGAGGGACGCCTTGAGACAGAGGAGCAGTGGAGGAGGTGCAGTTGTTAATGCTGATGAAAGGTTGTCGGTTTGATAGATATGATTTGATCCAGGAGAGAGCAGTTCCGGTGTTGTTGAGGGGGGAGAGAAAGATGTAAATCTGGCACAGTGGTGGCTAGCGGAGACCTACCCACGTCTGCTCACCGCGTCGGGAAGGAAATATCCCAGTAGGGTAAACAGGTGGGCTTGTGATGGCTAGCAACGTGGCAGCTAGGGGTGAGAAGACGGACCGATCCAGTTGCAGGACTAAGCAGTGCTGTGACCAAACCCAGAAGTCCTGGGGCTAGCTAATTACTCTTCCAAGTTCAGTTGAAAGCTTGTTGAGTGTTCAAAGATACTCAAAGGTTCTTCCCTGGTGAATGTAACCACACAGCTAAAAAGTAACTAAACAAATCAACAAAAATGTGATAAAACACAAGAAAGCGTAACATCAAGGCTGCCATCCGCAGCCATCTTGGAAGGCAACCAAAAACAACAAATGAATGACAAAAATATTTTTAGGGATAATTATATCCCTAAAAATCTAATCTAGTTGTATTAGTAACTATGTAATTCAAATGAATAAGTGCAAGTTTATTACGCTGATATTTATGTAACCATTACTTCTTTTGTTAGGATTAGGGATTAGGGGTGTGTGCAATTACTCAATTAGGCATTGCTATCCTCGCTTTTTGGCACCAGAAATACTAGTTGGTTCAACATGTGCACACAGATTATTTTTGCATGCAAATTGGTTCTTGCAGGTTTACCGATGCCTGTGTGTGTATATGTGTGTTCACTTTATCTTGTCAGACATGCCCAACCAGATACATCTGGTCTTTTTCCACACACTTGCAGTGGAATTTGAATGTGGTAAAGCCACAACTCCACTGAACTCCTGTCAGACCTAAACACTGGAAGGTAAAGTGTTAACTGATGTTGAGAGAGAGTTATTATTATTATGATTGGGGAGTTAAATAAATGAAGGTCCAATAATAATAAAGACTCAAAAGAAGTAAATGTGTGTGTGATGTCGTCTTTAAAATGGGAAGATTCGTTGTGGTTTCGGTAGATTGATGGCGAGAGAACAGATGAAAAATAACCCAACTCTCTAATCTCATTGGTTAATCCCCCCCCAATAACTTGTAAGATTTGTTCAAAGCTCCGGGTCCCGTGGCCGCAGGAAATTCAGGATTCAATGAGTTAAAGTTTAACAATATTTAATGGCAAAGATAATACTCATGTAGCGTTCACGATCGTGGGGCCAGAAAGAAGGAACTCTCCACAGACGGACTGCAGCTCCCAAGGAGCAACAGACTGTCTCGAGTCTTCAGACCAGTAGAACCATGTCTCCAGACCAGTAGAACCAAGTCTCCAGACCAGTAGAACCATGTCTCCAGACCAGTAGAACCAAGTCTCCAGACCAGTAGAACCATGTCTCCAGACCAGTAGAACCAAGTCTCCAGACCAGTAGAACCATGTCTCCAGACCAGTAGAACCAAGTCTCCAGACCAGTAGAACCATGTCTCCAGACCAGTAGAACCATCATGTCTCCCCAGAACAAATGCTCGGTCGTTAGTCTGGTCATGCAAATGAATTCACACCTAAAGGTTAGTTCTATTGGTCAGTTCAAAGGATGCCGCAGTTCTGTTCGCTAAGCTAATTGATAAGCTGGCGAGGTCAAAGCTCACACTTCCGGTCAAGGACAGGAAGTTCCCCTTCAGAATAAAACCCTATTATCCTGCCTTCAGAATAAAAGCAACACATTAGGTTTCAATCAGCATCCATTTTAACTATTGTCTAAACAATAAAACATTCATTCTCATGCATCACACAGTTATCATTACATGACATCTGTCATTAACAAACAGAATAATAAAACAGTGATCCTCTCTTAAATTTCATAATACATTCCTCCAGAATATTCCTCATAATATCCCACATTAATTATCATAACTTTCTTTATGTATTCATTTAAAACATAAACTTCTCTTATTTACATGTGCAAGTATATATAAAATCCACTACAACTCAACAGTTAATCCCCCCCAATAACTCAATGAGCCACCAACGAAAAGTCTATATGGTGAAGGATGCATGAAGGAATTATGGGATAGCACTGACATGAGACATCAGAGAAGAACCACAGCCAGTTGTGGATGTTCGTAGTGTTAACACACATGCTCTATGTAAATATATATTATTTCTCTGAAATGGATACTGAGGTTTGTGACTCAACCAGTGATGGCCACAGATGTTGCAGTAAGAACAGCTGGACGGCCAGCCTGTGCCAAACTGAATGCTTTAATGGAACTGTCTTGTGATATGTAGTCTAACTTCTGAGGCCAGATGAATCCGGTCCCCCTCAGATTACCACTGTTAGTTCTGTCAGCACTGCTGCCTTTGCCTGCACTGCTAGGGCTGTAACGTTAGCTCATAGCTGCCATGAGAGTGGTGTGTAGGCAATAGATATGATCTGAATTGGAAATGTAGTATTGTTAAGGTAGACCACAAAGGACCACTACACTGAATATCATACATGCGTTTTCTTTCACCCATAAACAAATTTACCAGGGAATAAGAAGGAAAGTAGTGTACCCTCCACAATAAGAGCTTTGCTCTGCTTATGCGTTTGCTGCTATTGTTCCTACTGTACATACATCATTTAAGAAGTGTCTTAGAGTATCACGAAAAGCACTATTTAAATTCAATGCATTATTATTATTATTATTATTATTAAGAAGACACACCTCCTCCACAGCATCCATCGGAAGAGGTAACCATTACAAAGGGTCAAGAGGTTTCGCCCATCATCAGTCTCTCACCCTACATGGGTGAAGTCATGAACTGAGAGTGAACAGGACTTGGCTCTGGTTAATTGTGGACTTGATTAAAACCCGTCTGAATGCTTGTGGGTCTGCCCCATAAACCTTATTGTAAAACCATGTCTGGAGTATCTCTGTCACACATATCTGAGCAATGGTGTGTAAAAATGTTATCCTAATAGATATAAAAAATAAAACAACTTAAAAAGACGACTTGGGTTGAAAAACAATTGTAACTTTACTTCAGGGACGATCTTTTCAACCACTGAGCCAACTCCTATGACTTAACAAATCATAACTCACTATGAATTACATATTTAGATGACACTGATATGAGGGAGAGTTACTCACTAGCCAAACCAAACACTTGGAATGCACAACTATAGAAATTCCCCATATTAAGCATTTTAGAATATGAACATTAAAGTGAATTCATTGAACAAAGTAAAGATGGATTGTAGAGAATCCCCTAAATGTTAACCCCATTGGATCCCAGCGCCAATATTTCACACTACATGTCAAGAGGTTGGCGGGAAGAGGGGTGAGGGCGCTGCCATGATCCAAGGGATGAGAGGCATTGATCTCCACTTCAATCCTGGCCAGATAATGATGGGCCGTGGGGGTCTAAGAAAGGAATCCAGAGGTTCAACACAAAACCTGGAGCTGAATCTTAAATTGCTGGATAGCCTGAAGGTCATTCCTGACGACTGGTTACTGCCCCAGACAAAGTAGGGTTACGAGGGGCCATGGGGGGCGAAGAGGTTTGAAGGAAGAGAAATAGTAATAAGGAAAAAAATAGGTGATTCACGTCACGAGGAAAGCATTTGATAGCGTCTTGTAACCACAATGTATATTCCCATTAAAACAAGGGATGAGGGTGGGATTAGAGAGTTCCAAAGTGGGCATGTTGAACCATAACAAACAGGCAGTGGACTTGGTGTGGTCTGATAGGCCATACAGCACATTAGACTTTAATAGATTATTCTGATTCTGTAAACAAACCCATAGGATTTGGAATCTAGTCTTCATCTCTGTTAATTTAAAAACTATGCCGAAAAAAACCCAGCAATTATGATTTAGTAACGGAAATCCATGATCCGGATCAGGGATTCCAGAACAATCGTTCCATGGCCCGAGGCGTTTGTGTCCACCAAATTTAATAAAGGATCACTGTAAGTCTTTGAGATATCTCTAGACAGTCAATCCAACGAATGAATTTCCTTTGTGAATTTAATAATTGCCAGATACTGCAGTATGGTGTGTTATGAAAATGAGACTGGGTTTTCAAAGGTGAACACCAAAAATGTCCACCAGTGCTTTGACAGCTGTTAAGTTTGTATTTAAATCCACAGCACCCCTAACCCTCCTCGCTCAGCCACCCCCACAACCACTGCCCCCTAAAGGTTTGACAGAACATTAGCATCCCTTTATCCTAACGCCCTGTGTGCACCGGTCATGTCTCAGCCATGTCTTTCAGTCGTGGGTCTTATGCTGTCTTCAAATGTAACCCTTCAGCATTGCTCAACAATATGATTGGTGTTCAATGCAGTCATGAGAACACTGCTGCTAGGCAACACTATTGTTGCGTTCTGTCGGCATCAAGAAGCCACCTAGGCTAACAATTTAGAAAGCTATGGGTTACCTAATGCCAGAGGAAAACGATGAGGCCTATGAGAATATCAACATTTCCCTCACACGTGCCTCATTACACAGAAAATATACATACTTATGTAACAGACTGTCTCATGTGTTTGTATTGGAGATGATATGTCCCTTCGGGGTTGCTGTAGAGAGGAAAAGTAACTGGACTTGGGGAGAATAAATAAATAAAGAGGGAAGGCGTGGGCTAAACTGTCTGATCTCCCGACTCCGTTTATTAACATGTTGTAAGTGCACCTCACACACGAACCCAGAACGCTCGGTTACACTACTAAAATAATATTTAATATAAAAACATATACATATACACAGAAGGTGGACATTTCTGTGATCATGTATGACCCCATCTGAAGGCAGAGATCTACATTGCCGTCTACATTGTTCCTGTTGAAATTCACCTTGGGAGTTGAGGTTGATATAACCTTTTACTTTTTCTCAAAGAACCAAAAACTTTCTAACAGTTTCTAAATAGCATTATAAATCTTTTGGACTAATTATTTAACAAGAGAGTTAAATGGATCAGGCATCACAAAGACTTAGTGCAGGAAACATTTTTTCTACCACCCCAAAATACAATGCAAATTGTCCCGAAACCTTCTCAATTATAAAATTATAACAATGAATAAAACAGCATGCAAATTATTAAATCACTAATCAGCAGACATTTCATCAAACATTATCTGTATATTAAGTTATTCAGGTAACAAGCATTGAAATCATAAATCAATGTTTAATTATTTAAATATCTTAAACAGTCTGTCAACATTGAGGAGACCTTCACTGCTAAAAGCTACTGATGCCATCAATGACAATTGGGATTCAAGTTTCAGCTTGAAGATTCCATTTTAGAGATTATTTAATACATTTACTGAGCACCGCTCAAGGACAGAATTACTTAATCTTCTCTGGTAAAAAAGGCAACGCCGTTCAATGAACACTATTGAGAGGGACCAGAATCATTTTGTAGAATTTCATTTACCTACTCAAAAAAGTGGATTAAATTCTTCAAAGAGCTCCGAGGAAGTAGAAAGAAGCTCATGGCTTCCCTCTGCTTGTCAGGTTCGTCTCTACAGTTGGCATTCACCCCATCCATTTCAACTTGAAGCTGTGCAATTTCTGAGTGCTGGCTCAGTTGGCTGAACTGCATCCATCATCTGCAACTTAATGAGATGTAACTTGGTGTAGATGGCTCTATAATCGTGTTTCCCACCAAATATGATGGCACACTGTACATCTGTATTAAGGTTGGCACCACATTAGCAAACCAGCGAAACAAACCCTTTAAAGACAACAACCAACCTGTGTCCATTATTCCTAGGCGATATATATATATATATATATATATATATATATATATATATATATATATATATATATATATATATATATATGAGTGTTCATTACTACTTTAACATCTCTGCATCTCCAACATGACTATCAACACATTGCATTGCCCCTGCCAGCTGTTCCCTGCTGGCTCAATTATTTCCCTACAACTCTGTGTTTGATGCACAACTTGCCAGTCTGCCAAAGGGTTTTGTTTTTGATTGTTTTAGAAGTAGCACCATAGAACTCCCACAATGAATGCAGAAGTAAGATCACAGAGACTGCTGTTTATTTTTTAAAGAATGCAACTCTTACTGGCCTTACTTTCCAGCTTTTAAGTGTCACACTCATTCCAGGATAATGGTGACTAATGTGAATCCTTAATACAGATTACTTGTAATGATTGTGCCTAAAAACTTCAAAGCTGCACAGAATTTTTCTGTTTATCACAAGTGACTTTGGTCAGCTTTAATAACATCTCTGTTTGAAAACCTATTAAGTCTTTTACCCAAATATAAATCTGTCTTTATCTGAACATTTCTACACCCGAAGGAAGAGCGGCTCACCAAAACTTAACGGATCGTTATCAACACTCACGATTTAAAATGGACATCTAGTGACACAAATCCCAATACTTCAACAGACATTCCTCATGAACACATGATAACGTTAACATTTACCTTTCGCCAACACTCAGAGCCTAAACACATCATAATGGTAAACAATGGCATCTACCGCTAATATTAGCTATTAGCTATGTTCTGCTTACCCTGCTGCTCACAGTTAGCTATTAGCTATGTTCTGCTTAGGCTACTGGCTGCTCACAGCTAATGTTAGCTATTAGCTCTGTGCTGCTTTCTGGCTGCTTACAGCTACTTTCTCCTCCGGGACGCTTTGTTTATTTATGTTTTTTTTTTTTTTAAGGACCGTAATTTTCTCTATAGCGCCAGATTACAACAGAAGTAATGTTCCCTTTACAGTAGGGGTTCCCTTTCCTAAAGAACAGGTATTTGTTCTTTTATTACACTAAACGTATGTTATTGATCATATCTACACAACGGCATGTCATTTCTGTCTCTACATGCCGTTTTGTAGATACGATCAATAACACACACACAAAGAAGATGGTTGCTTAAGACTTTTGCTCTCACTTCTGCTATTTTTTTACCATAATTATCTTAACTCACACTTTATTTGCATGAACTTTGCCTTAAATAGACTAGTGTTGGATTTAAGCTGGAATGGCTGATGGTCTAAGAAATAAGATACCCCAAGAGCTATCTAAGGACGCTAAGAGTGACAACGGGTTAGCTGCCATGATTGATGCATTACGACGACAACCTACTTTTATTGAGGAGCAATTTTCTAAATTTGAAAACAGCTTAGACAAGATCCACAAAGAAGTCTCGGCGAACTCCCAGGCTATCTTGTCACTCAAAAAAGACCACAATGACCTCTCAAAATGGGTAACAGAAGAAACTATAGGGGCTATCTGGCCCAACACGAAGACCACCCACGCCGTTACAACATACGGCTACGGAGAAAATCGAGATAAATGATCCCATCAGGTTTATCTCAGCATCACTACCAACCCTTGCTGATGTGAAATTTGAGGTGATGAGAGCATATCAGATCGGTCCAGAACGTAACTCAAGACCCCCCCCGAACCTTCATTTCGCTGCAAGGACCGAGGCAAACTCCTCCATGCCTCTAGGAGCTCTCCTGTCACTGTCGCGGGCAAGGAAATACGTTTTGCTGCGGACTACAGCAACTTTACTGCCAAATGATGACGGGAATATGCACTGGCTATAGAAATAGCCAAAAAGCAAGGCTTCAGCACCTTTTTGCTTTATCCTGCAAAACTCAAAGTGACCCGTGGCGTAAAGGCTCACCTGTTCCAGACCCACACAGAGGCTGAGGAATTCATCAACTGTACCTGAACCGAGGACTCTAGATAAGGTTAGGATTGTTTATCAACAGTAAGTTTGTACTGCCTGACAGGTAGACGAGAATGAGTTGTTCCTAAATAACCTAACAAGCTAAATTCATATTCAATGTTTGTTATGGCATATGTTTATGTTAGATCCAGCCGAATGTGGATGGTAAATCAATGTTACATTATTCATTATACACGGAAGCGAGATATTGCTCTAGACGAGCCCGCTATCTTAGTGTCACGTGACGAAATGTTTGGACGGTATGACGGTACAACTTTTACATTACATTACATGTTATTTAGCTGATGCTTTTATCCAAAGCGACATACAATAAGTGCATTCAACCATGAGTCCAAACTCAGAACAACAAGAATGGAGAAAGTACAATTTCTTCAATAAAGTTAAACTACAAAGTGCTATCAATGAGGGCCATTTAAGTGCTGCTAAAGTGCTACTACGGCGCTACCTTCCCTATTCAAGGTATAGTCGAAAAAGATGTGTTTTTAGTTTGCGACGGAAGGTGTAGAGACTTTCTGCTGTCCTGATGTCAATGGGGAGCTCATTCCACCAATGAGGAGCCAGGACAGCAAACAGTCGTGACTTTGTTGAGTGTTTAGCTCGAAGTGAAGGAGCTACAAGCCGATTGGCAGAAGCCGAGCGAAGTGAACGAGCTGGGGTGTACGGTTTGACCATGTCCTGGATGTAGACTGGACCCGATCTGTTCGCAGCACGGTACGCAAGTACCAATGTTTTGAAGCGGATGCCGGCGGCCACCGGTAACCAGTGAAGGTCGTGGAGGAGCGGAGTCGTGTGGGTAAATTTCGGGAGGTTAAAGACCAGTCGAGCTGCTGCATTCTGGATGAGCTGCAGAGGTCGGATGGCCTTAGCAGGTAGACCTGCCAGGAGGGAGTTACAGTAGTCTAGACATGAGATGACCAGAGCCTGGACCAGAACCTGTGCCGCCTTCTGAGTGATAAGGGGTCGTATTCTCCTGATGTTGTACAGCATGTACCTACAGGAGCGTGTTGTTGCGGTAATGTTGGCAGTCAGGGAGAGTTGACTGTCGAGTGTCACACCGAGGTTCCTGGCAGTCGGAGTCGGGGCCAACACTGAGTTGTTGAAGGTAATAGTTAGGTCGTGGGTGGGAGAGCCTTTTCCTGGAAGGAGGAGAAGTTCAGTCTTGTCCGGGTTAATTTTCAGGTGGTGTGCAGACATCCACTGAGAGATGTCAGTCAGACAGACAGAGATTTGTGCTGCTACCTGTGCTTCAGATTGGGGAAATGAGAGGATCAGTTGGGTGTCATCAGCGTAGCTATGGTAGGAAAAGCCATGCGAGCGAATTACAGAGCCGAGAGAGTTGGTGTACTTTTGTTAGTATTGTCAGGGATTTGGGGATATTATAGATATACATTGTTATTTAATTTAATTTTTTGGGGGAATCTGGGGAATAGCGACTGGGTAAAGGGGTTCGATACATCTCCTATTCACTTAAAAACTTACTTTGCGATCTGTAATATTATCTTCATAACCTGTCCACATGACTACAATTAATATAGCGAGCTGAGTCCAAACTCAGAACAACAAGAATGGAGAAAGTACAAATGCTTTATGCTCCTAACCAATTTTATTCTACTTTCTTTAATAATATTAATAGCCAAGTTGGAAGGTTTTTCAGTTATAATTGGATCCGATATGAATGAAACAACAGGACTCGACCGTTCTGTTGATTCAACTCTACACCCACATAAACGTTCCATGTCTGCATTTCAGGGTCTCATGTCCAATTTTAGCCTCACAGACTTTTATCGCACTATCAACTCTACATCCAGACAATACAGTTTCTACTCAAATAGACACACATCTTATTCTAGAATAGACTGTTGGCAAGTTCAAATGCAATTTCTCAGATCCAATTCGTTAACATTCTCCCTTGTCCCTTATCTGATCACAATCGTGAAGATGAATGTTCTACAGAGAGTAAAAATGTTTGCATCCACGTTACCCTTATCTCCACCACCTAATTATTGGAATAAACTTCAAACCTTAATTTATAAATTCATATGGGGCGGGAAACAACCACCAGTTAAAATGTCCACACTACAAAGGCATACAACTAGATGGTCTTTCAGTACCACACACTTTACATATTATTTTTGGTGCTTTGTTTTGAGACCAAGCTCAATTTGGTTGAATCCAGAGACACCGGTATCATGGAAACCAATTGAAGAAAAAGAAAATATTGCCGCACCACAGGTGTCAAACACATAAAATGATCACCTTTTATTAAAGAAATGTAAGAAAAAAATCCTCTGGTTTTATTTTGAAGGTAATTTCTTTTGTTTGTTCATTATGCGGGTGTCTACGTCATTGTCTTCAAAGGTCCCCAGTCTGCGGCCTGTCTGTACTACCACCCAACCATGGAGTTTTCAAACAGTAGCGCTTTCAAACTTCTTTGTTTTAGGCGCTCTAAAGGGGTGAGGTAGGCGTAAACGTATCAAAAGATATGCATTTCAAAAGGGAAACGTAGCAGTGCGGATAAAGCCTAAATCCACTACAAAGAAAGCCAAACGTCTTGCTGATGGTCTTGTTTGTTTATGCAGTTCATATGGCAACATTAGTATAACATTATAACCACTAATAAGTTCCTTGTAATAGGTTTTATCCATCAGGTTTTGAGTAGTAGACACACTCCCATTTGTTCTGATCTATAATGGTGTATAACCAATTTTTTGCCATTATTCAAAGAGCATGTCGTAGAATAGAAAATAAAACAATAAACGGACAGAAGGCAACAGTTGATGCATAATCTGCTGTCATAATGTCTCTAAGGGCATCTATGTGTGTATGCATAAATATAGATGATATACACACCTGCATATGTGCACTCGCTGCCTTTGTGCCTTTTGAGTCATTTCTGAAAGCACCCTGTATCAAACAGTATAGACGTGATAGATGCCCATCCCCCCATGTGCCCATAAACCTTTCTACAAAACGACTCCCCCACACCAACCGTCTACCCTCATCGTTGGTACATTCCCTCCTAATCCCTCCACATTTGGCTCTTTGACTACAACAACAACTCTAATCAGGCTCTGGTTTATCCAACGGAGGACTCATTAGCTTTGGTCTTGTTTGAGTGGGCTTCAAACCAAGCGCCCTTACACCGCTTCCAACAGTTCCAGCCACAAGGGAGGCGGCCGGTGTTTGCCGACTGCTCTGGTGTGCATGCTCCTGGTCTGTCAGCGGTTCCTGGATTCTGTTTAGAGTGTGAAATTATCTGAGGCGCCTTCTGGCTGACGCCCCTGGTGCTTCAGCTCGGCTACTCTGTTAGTATGCAAGTATGTGTGTGTGTGTGTGTATACATGCAGGTTTGTGTGTTGGCTGTTTCCTGTCCTCACTGGGAGAAAACCAGTCCAGAAGTCATCATCCTAATATTTTCACAAAAAGGGACTGTGAACAAAGTCACTTCCATTCAAATGATTAGCCCTTTGAAACACAAACTAAAACTAGCACTCAGCATTCCACACGTCTGGCGAAAAACAGACAGACCAGACACTTGACCTTTTTTCACTAGACAGCCCTGACCCCAGTGACTCCGTCTTTTCTGATGTTCCCTGTGTGTGTGTGTGTGTGTGTGTGTGTGTGTGTGTGTCTCCGTGTCACCGGGAGTGCTTTCACCTGCCAAATGTGCACATGTGAGAAGATGAGGTGAAAGAAGGAGAAGACAAACAAACGCTTCCCTCTTCACCCTCACTTGGCCTTGTGATTAAAATAACACTGGAGGAGATAAATGTCCTATTTGTACGTAGCCCCGACACAGTACTAGCTTCCTGCCTCTCTGTCTGCTGAAATCATTTATCGGATCAAGGCTATCAACCCATCAACAAAAAAGTGCTTTGCTTTCCATGTGTCAGTAGCCTTCAAGCTAACTCTTCCCTAGAGCTCCTTATTGTTTTTCTTTCATATGAAAAGTGCATTCAAAGGGTTAGTAAAACACTGAATTGAACTGTGCGAGGAAACCTGCAGCCCTATCTTCTTTAACCAGCAGACCCCTGAAAGATATCGCACTTACACAAAGGATGGGAGCTGTAATTGCCAGAGCTGGGCTAAACCATGCAATTAGCTTCAAGTGACAAGACGGTCGGCAAGCTGAAATTAGCCAGTTTCCAGAGCGTCTCCGAGAGAAAGACTGTGGCGTTTCTCACAACCTTTCACTTGTGAGGAAGAAAAGAGGCTGAAAAAGACAGAGGAAAGAGGCCCCTGCTTAAAAGCTTTACATGAAGTGTAATTTAAAGAAGGGTTACGTATCCAGTGGAGAAATGACAGTGGAAGTGAATATGAAGCAGATGAAACAATGGAGCATCTTTAATCCTTCATTTTGAATTTCAGTTCTCAGCTGTCTTTTGTTTCACGGACAGGATTCTGTTTCAAGATTTGGATACTTCTCACTCATGTATTGTTACAATTCAAATGCAGTTGGTGATTTTTATTTTTCTTATTATGTGTTATTGATGGTAAATTAGCTTTATGTGCTGTTGGCCCATCACAGCTGGATGTACACTAACTCAAGCACAAAGACCAGATGCCCATTTAATGCTTGATTTCTTTCAGCCAACTGTCAACCTGAGCTTCAGCTGGCCTGCAATTAAAATTAAGTGTGCAGTTTAGCTGCTCCCTGACTACAGTACCGCTAACCCCCTATTTAAACATGGAGGAGAATATCATTCTGCTGCTTTCAGAAGGAGAGAACACGATGCTTGTGACTTAAAAAAAGACACATATCAAAGGCTAGATCAGCCAATTACATCAATTGTATTTGTGTCTCACTCAGTCTAATGTTAGCAATCACGTTTCTCACCTGTTTCTGTTTCTGCTTTTATTTTTTAAAGGTTGGGATTATTTCAAGTCTACTGTTCTAAAAATACTAGTTTACCATATGTGGGTGAGAGAATTATTTGTCACTGTAGTCACGCGCCCTGTACATACTGGCCGTCCCCATGTCCTCCTTCTACAACTTCACCTCTATAAGATGGGCGCCATATCCCACAGTCCTCTTTGTGCATATATATATATATATATATATATATATATATATATATACAGCTGAAGCTAGTGTGCCGCTTTCGTAGCGGAGCTATGTTATCTTTCAAATTCCCGCTTAGGGTTTCTTTCTGCAGATTGATATATACTTCAGTCACTTGAGCATTCACAATTTCCTAAAATGGATATACAGTAAAGACCTTAGACTGAGGAGCTCAGACAACTGTGGAGCTGTAAACATTTATTTCTGCAAAACAGCAAGTTGTACAGCTGCATTAGTAGACTTTGTGGTTTAACATCAAAAGGCCCACTTAGGCTACTTGAACTATCTATATCAATAATCACCTTTACCACACATGTAAGACAAGCAACCAGAGTATCATTTATGAGTTTTCTTTGGTGTGTATTGTGTGTTTTATTCAGTCGATCATTACATACATCTTGAGAATGAAATACAACTGTATCTTCCAGATTACTGAAATAGAGTGGATTTTAAATGACAGACACTTTGTTAACCTGCTTGCTTTGTGTGCTTGTAAATCCTACTTCCTTCCTTAATTATTTTCCTATTGTAGGAGGCCAGAAAGCGAAGGGACAGTCAACGAGAAAGACGCCAGCCTCAAACAGCTGCGCCGACCTCTACTGATTTCTAATTGAAAATAAATGTTGCACTTTAATAGTGCTAAATACTTATGTGAGTAGTTTGATTAATGAATGTATTCTTTGATTTTGTAACAGTAGCCTCATCTTGTTATTCAACCTTTGATTGGACTAGTTCAGACTGTCAAAGGGCTGCCAGCTTTTCCCTTCCGTTTGTCATATTTTTAATGAACGTAGGTATTTTTTGCACAACACTATGGGTTTAATCCTCTATCTCTTAGTAGTGTTCTAGTAAGGACATTTCCAGCCATAGTGGACAAAGCTCACAGGAACAGCGACATAGTGGCCATACCATGTAATTACAACTGACATAATGCCGCTGGGCCTAAAAAAGTGTCTGTAAATAAATATATAATTTTTTTACGGAAGATCAATTTGAATGAGTAAATAGCCCTTATTTAAATGACTAGTTCCATAAAGTTGTGACATTTTTCAGAGTTCTCTTCGTGCTGTCGTTCACGTGAGTGAGACTGAGCAGCTGGGGGGCGGGGATAAAGAAGAAGCTGGAGCGCTTGCTCGAGAGGCCCATGGATTCACAAGATCCTTATAAGTTAATATCAAAATTCCAACTTATTTTGCTTCACGTGCCACTGAGCAACTTTCGTAAGAATGAACGGGGCGGGGCATCCATGGTGTGGACAGTAGGAATGATTACAGCAACAAATGACTTTCATTTTGCCTTTTTATGTTCTATACATTTTTTTCCTTGTGCACTAGGCCATGACAGGTCGGCTTTCATCCCAGCTTTGGGACATCTTTTATAGACACACATGTTTGTGTAATATTGATGGCTGTTGCAGTCAGGTGGAGAGCTTTGTCTGTGTCTTATTGAGCTTACACAGAGCGCATACACAGCTGCATTTTGGAATGAAAAACCCAACATAATTATGTTCATTAAAACCAAAGGTCACACTAAACAATTACCATGATTCCTTATAGGCATGCTTATAAAGGCGTAACCTGGTCATTTTTAAATAATAATACCTTCTCCTCCCGGTTCCATTATATTTCTCATTTCTCACCTCTTACAACGTGTTGAGGCGAGATGTCTGACAAATGTACAATTGCTTGCCTAGTGTCTGCTATGGCCTTGAGATCTCTTATTAAGGCCAGACTGGAAGGCTCGGCTCACTTGAATAAGCCCAGAGTTATGATTCTCGGTGCATATGCTCCATGCATTTTGTTCTGCCTTACAAACTGTGATACGTCTCCAACCTTCAGCTCAGCTGCCCAAACAAAATGTATGGTTTTATGGGGCTTTAAAGCCAGAGGTAGAGTTCGATGAAAAAGAAAATAGACTATCACCAGTAATATGAAATGTTGAGTGTCGTAATAAGCTGTACTGTAGTACAACAAGATATTCAAGATGGATCGACTTCAAAAAGTACCTATATTGCCATATATCTCCCTGGAATGTTATTTACATTAGGTGTTATGAGAGATTTTAACTAGTTAGATAAATATACTAGATTTAGCTTTTTACAGTGTGACATTGACCTTGTTGCTCTGGTCTGAATGACTCCCTGATTAGCAATGTAGAACCAGTTCAGAGTGATGGAGACGCTGTGGAGAATGAATGGTCCTCTTTTCAGAGAGACAAGAAAGGCAGAGTTTAGTCTTAGTTAACCAGCGGCTGCTGTTCCACCTGCCAGCAGTTATTTTTAGAACTTGCCAGAACCGATGGTGATTTTGCACTGATAATTAGCGTGCCATTAGATATGAGCAATTATCCATGCTTCCTATCTCTAATGATGAAGATGAGGGTCTAAATGAGCAGCTACCATTGGAACAATTTGCCACAGATTTCTAGCTGTCATTATACACCATGGATGTCCAGGGATGAGAGCAATGGGATTCAATTAGATGTGTATGTCTGGGTGTGTGTGTGTTGAGTTCATTGTCTACCTACTTATCCTTCTCCCCAAGGACAGTCTGAACTGATTCAGTCCATATCTGGCGCCTCTCAGCAGGAGATGAGACGGCGGTAATCCCCACTGTCAGGCCTCCATGCTGGGAGGGACTCACAACTTGAGTCCCATGCCTGAGGCCTGTGTGCCTGGACTAAGACTACTTGAGCTCCGAATTGCTGTTCTCTCCCAGCAAACACCTGAGCAACAGAGAGAGAAAAGATTCCACTCAGGAAGTAGTCACACATAATAATGCTGCAAAGCTGAGACCAGACTGAAGAAAATGGCATTTTATTTATCTCCCACTAACTTGTGTTTTTGTAAGTCAGTTTATTTCTCCACAAAAGAAGTAGCCGATCAAATATTTTTTTTAATTGCATGTGATTTAGCTGCTCAATAAAATTCATAAAAGTATGTAACCCTTATCAAATGCACTTGAATACTGTTTTCAAAATTTATATTGAAAGGTAAAGGTAACTAAAATTCAAGGATTCAGTTTTTTTAATTTAGATTTTAGCTGGAGGAGAAAATGGAAAAATTTATAGTGGTAGTGGTACTCAACTTGTAGATAAGATACTCCACCTGTTTAGCTTTGCACTCGTATAACATTGTTCAAGGAATCATGATGGCGTATTTTAACTAAATACAAACAACAGAAGTTTTGTTAGCCATGCTAGCCCCATGCCTCTATGGAATCATTCTCATTCACAACTCAATACCGACGCTGCCTCAGCGGCCTTATGCATCACAAGGTGACCCACTAGTGTTTTGATGTGTCAGGGACAGTTTTCAAAATAAACTTTTATTTTCTGTCTATTTAGTTGGGTTAAAATAAGTACGTTTGGTTTGTAACACAAGCACTCTTGCTGTGACTTGCCTACATTGCATTAGTTAAGTAGGAGTAAGGTAAAATAATTCAACTCCGACTTGGTTTTACGCGGTTAAAAACAGCAGTCTCCTGGGTGTGTGATCGTTTTACATTGGAGTTAAAGGGTGCCTTGGTATCAGATGCCAAGGGCCAATGACCATGAGTTGGTATTGGGTTGGGAGTGAGAACTGGATGGCCAGTCAATCTGTTCACCACGTGTTCCAGACTTCTATTTAATAATGTAAAGAAGTATTGGTTGAATTGGGCTTCAGAAACAGCCAGGTCCAATGGCCCCTATGAGACGTGAAGTCACAAAGACTCTGGGGAGGAAGCAGAGTTAATAATATGCAATGGAGAGATGTAAATGTATCCATATGGAGAGAGAGAAGATGAGAGAGGAGCTCAGTGTATCCTATCTTATGCCATCATCAAGATCACCTTGGATATATTAATTATTTGCAAAGCTAAGTACATACACCACATTCTCAGCTCCGCTACATGTAGCATTTAGCTCAAGGCAGAAGTCAAGCCCCAAGTGATTATTGAGTCAAAGTCAAATTAAGTAATTTTTGTTTGTGTCAATTAGACTCTAAATCATCAAATTCATGTCTGCAAAGCACGTCACACTGTAAAGTTGATCAGATTCCATTAAGCAAAGGATCTGACAGCCATAGGCCAGAGCATTAGCCCCCTTCAATACAACCCAGAAGAGGGAATGGCCAACTTCATGTGATTATAGAATCAATGGTATACACTGTATGCACCATTTCACTGGGGAATGCAAAACACACTTTCATGGGTTTGCTAAAACCCCACAGCATATGCTTTTGAAAGCGCTGGAGCCAAAACATGATTAACACTGCTGTTTTCACACCAGCTGCATTGATCAGATGTAATCTAATGAAACAACAGGGTTTTGCAAGCCAGCTTGGTTTAGAACACAGGGGTCTTTTGACTGTTCATCCAATGTGCCTTTTCGTTGAATGAAAGCATTAACAGTGAAGCACAGTTATGCCCAGCTGATGTAATAATGCTTGGTAGGGATGTAGCTGAGTGGATGCCATAGGCATGTGTGGGTAAAAGCAGCTTAAACTTTAAATCTATTTGAGTCAGTTACCGGAGGACGTGACCTTCAGCAGAGCCCTGAGGAATATACCGGCTTGCCTTTGTCCATTAGCATGACTATCGAAATGTTTCCACCCTCTGTCTGTTCAGCCGTCTGTCCCGCTGACCGAGACACCTGTCTGTAATCAGAGGCGGCACATCTCCTTTTGGCAGGCCGGCCCATTCTGGTCACAGTCCAAGCGTATATGTGACAGATTGGTTCGGACGCTTTGCCAGTACCGGCACGGCCTCATCCCAGTTCACCAACACACCAGCCAACTGTTATCCCTGCACAAACAGACGCATAGTGAAAATGTGCCCTACCTCCTATGTTTTTATCAGCCGTCGGGCTAACACGCACAAATTCCCTCCATAAGAGGCACGAGATAGGGTTGTTAACTGCTAATATTTTGTTCTCATTAATGACCAGTTATATATTGAAAATAGCTCGAGGCTAGTTTGACACAGATTGGCCAACACATGGCATATTCAGAATAGTCTTGTCATCACATTTCATTGTGTACGATTAAGGATTTGAACTTTAAGGGGGCTTTTGCACATGTAGTTTGGTCTGGACCAAGGAAAATAAATATACATTGTCTTTTGGTTCTGTACCAGTTTGTGCTTACAATTACTTTTGACATTTACATGCAGTTTCATAGACTGTCAGGGAACTCATTACCTACATTTACATGCACAAAATATTCAGTTTGACCCGCATTTGGAAAAAGAATGTATTCCTTCCTTCCTGCTGTTGAAAATGTATATTACCATTAAAATGTAGCCAGTGATACTCCGACCAGAAATGTGGTCTTCTCTTTTGGGCATGCATATCTACACCAGGCTGGCAAACTGCTGGCTAGTTGGTGTGTGTACAACGCACAGAGCTGAGGCCGTGCTGCAGAAAAAACTCCAATTGAGACGCACACAAGGAACACTCCCAAAACCAGAATAATATCATTATATCCAATGTCAAAAGACGCTAAATTGGGAATAACCAAGTAGAATTTGTTGTTTACGTGATCCTTAGCATTTGCAATATTGTCATCTAAGTGTAATATTGTGCATGTAAAATAGTTATTGATTGATTATCAAATCAAAGTCTGGTAACTGACAGCAGGTTGTATTGCACATTGATGCTTCTCAATTACTGAGACAGTCAGAATATTAAGTTAAAAAGTGAGGTATTTCTTTTGAAATATTATGTTAGAGATACCACCAAAGGACATGCAGTAGACTCTCATGCTGATTGGGAGCCTGTTGTTATTTTTAATACTTAATTGAGCATATTCAGAAGGACATGTGATTTGGTGAAATGTGATATTTTGGCCTTGAAACTGAGGCTACTTTGTTCACTGTCAAACCTTGAATGGAGGTTTTGTTCATTTAAGGTGTGTTACACAGCAAAGGTCCATTAAAACAGACAACTCCTATTAAGTCTTGTCACCCCAGGGTGTCTCCCTACAGAAGCTGCACTGAGTTCTCAGCTGGCCCACACCATCAAAGAGAGCCCTAATGAAACGGGTCAGAGTTGAGTAACCGTATGATCAGAGGGAAGGCTGAAACACCGTTGGTTGCTGCGTCTTTGTGACGGGAAGCTGTCCTTTCAAGGTAAATACAGTGAAAGCTAGTTATAGAGATCACATCTGTCCGCTTTAAAGCTGATGGATTTTATCACGTAGTTATTGTTCTTAGTTTCTCATCCAGGTTTCCATTTATATATTTATTTCATGAATATACTAATACATAACTTCACTATTTACTTTACAGGCTCTCTAATAATTCTTCTAATTGACTTCTAGTTTGACATGTAGGACAAACAACTGAAAGAAGGCTGTTTGTTGGACTCTTCAAACTTCCGCCCGCTTTGTGTACGTTTTTGTATACTTCCTCCAAGTTTATTTGGATGATATACACAATCATTTCGTGGAATATCTACACATTCTGGCACATTATTTTCTGTAGGTAAAGCTGCAAATGTTTGAGGAGACCAAACGAGCGCAGCATCAAGCCTCAGCTGTCCAGCCGGGCTACCGTGAGGCCAACTAGCATGGGAGGACAGACAAAAGCTCAAATTGAATTGATGTTATCCTACCGGGATTTTATTAAATGTTTTCCAATATGATGTCATTTAAGTAAAGACCTCAAATGAAGGCTGTAAGCGCACTACTTCATAACTATAAGCAACCTATTTGAACAGCATTGTATAGGAATGATTCTGTCCCAAGTTGTCTGATCCATCGGGTCACTATATGATCCCAGAACCGTGATCAGCATAAGATGTTTCCACTCTTCTTTGCTGTTGTCCTTGGAGCAACTCCCTGCATCAGCCATTTGTGTGTAAAATCAGTGCAGCGAGGACAACAGCATGCTCCAACCAGACGTCCATGTTTGAGACCCAGCGCTGGCAAGCGTCTGCCCTGCTGGCTGTCCTTGAGGAATCCTGACCAGCTTCAAGGGCTGTTCTGTACCTGAGCCTGACTTGTGACTTACAACACAGCACCAGTCAGAGCAGCAGAGATTAAACTTTCTCTTGTGTTCATTTATTTAGAATTCCTATGGAACAGTGTGTGCTTCGTGAGTTGTATTCTATTTTATTTAACGGTGAAGAAGACAGTGTGCAGGTTAAAATAAAGATCAAAAGTACTTTATTAATACTTTTTCAAACTTTTTGAACCTTGAAACGAGAGATACAAATATATTGGAAATTATTATGTAAGTGTGTGGCCTACACCCATACTGAGAAGAAGCTCAATTTATGTCTTTAAAGTAAATTATTAAGTTAAATTCGATGCTAATGTTTGAAGATGACCTAAATTAGTCCTCTTCACAGTAAGTGGATATCTGGGCCTCATAGAAAGCTTCTTGACATCCTCCCAAATCCATATTATTCATATACAGATGTTTAAATGTGTCATTTTGATTTTCTATACTGTAATGTTATTATGTTGGTAATTCTGTACACACATCTATTGCCAGGGAGAAGGATCCGTGCTCAGTTTACCTTCCTGTTATTTATTTGTGAAGAATTGTAATTAATGAAACATTATTTAAAAGTTTTCTTAATCTGCCCTTTTTGATTTACAGAATATGATTTCACAGGTTAATTAAGACAAATCCATTTTTCAGATAAAGGCTGTGGTCTGTGGTCATAATAAAATATATATTTAATCTTAGTAAGTGTTGTCTTTAAGCTTTTTAGGCGTTATCTATAGTAATGATAATGGTTAAAAACCTTCAACCTTTCTGGATTGCTGACACGCGCCAACACATAAGGGGACTGACACTTATTTCATTTCACTTCACCACTGCTCCAGTTTGTGCTTGTTAGCTACTTCACACTCTGCTCCTCATCTCAGAACAGTCTTTCTTCAGAGCTCATTTGACGTGCACCGCAGCAAACACATATGATAGCACACAAAGTGGGTCATCAATAACCTCATTGTCTAATAAGTATCCTTCGTTGTCTTATCTGCAACACAGCTGTTTTATATTAAGAAAGGAAGACATGCAGCCAATTCTATAATGATCCATGATGATGCATCATGAGGCTGCTAATGGAACCGGCTGCAAAGCGCCTGTCGAGCACGAAAGGTAAGCGTGTCCTTGGGTGTGTGTGTAAGCCTCGTCTACGTCTCTCTGTCACTCCTTCAGCCAAATGACGAAGCTCATGGTCCATTCTGAAACACTCAGTCAACTGTAAGACCCTGACGTGTTTCTGATTCCACCTGAAAATACTTTTACACCTTTTTACCCTTTCCCCCCCCTGGTTCCCTTCTTTATTATGAAAGGGGAGATGGCAGCTGCTAGCCAAACAAACCTCAATGGAGCGTGCAACCCTGCGTCCAAACACTCCACTTGAGTAGGTGTCTTTAAGATCCCCCCAGACAAAGAGGTCTGCTTTACATTTCCACTTATTTATTTATGATAGGCGAGAGAGGAGGAGAGCGCTCAGGTCCAGACCTTTTGTAGGTAAAAGTTGTCGATGGTCGGTAGCGTTGCTACACTGTTGATTGATTTAAAAAAGAAGAACGCAACATTTTATTGTATTTTGAGTGTTGAAATGGCAGAACTTAACTTTTCTTACTTTTTCTTTAGTATGTCAATGAAATCCAGCAAAAAGAGGGCTTTACTACTTGACCACTGAATTCCTGTTTTGATACCAGTACGTGGTAGGAACTGGCAATGGCAAATACGGACGAAAGGTTTTTAATTACGATGACTTAATTAATTCATCTCACCTCATTAGTCCAACACTAATCGATGAACTCGGGCATGGAGTTGCGGTGGATTTCAACCCCTTATACACATAACACACCTTCAGTTTAAAAAAAGAAAGGCTTTTGGGAGATTTGTTACTCAGCTAGAGTACATGCTGGGAAGTATGTGTAGAGTTGTAATGGTTATATACTTGCACATGTAAATAGGAAAGTCCATGTTTTAAATTAATACATAAGAAAGATATGATAATCAATAAGGGATATTATGAAGAATATTATGAAGAATGTGTTAGAGAAACATGGGAGAAAAGTCACTGTCACTATATAAGTATGTTACTGTATACGTGTAATCACTGAATAAGTATTATTGTAACTGTATGCTGATTGTAACATTATCATAACTATACGATAAAGATGACTCAGGTATGAATGGAATGTATTCATATAAATCATTTATTTTTATATATATATATATATATATATATATATATATATATATATATATAGTCTGTGCACCCAACGACACGTGAGTGTGCCCGGCTGGGACAGAAATATATGCTTATGATCCTTATTCTTTTATTAAATACTTTATATTATCAATTACTGGTCTTTCCAAGCGCGGGAAGCTCAGAATTTTGGTTGAACTTAACATATGCTAAGCTAACAGTTTTTTTTCTAAATGCATTTCAATGAATTGCAATGATCTGACTCCACGAGACCCATTAACAATAAGGTGCAACACAAATTTGTGGACAGTGAATTATATATGATTTGCATTGTTGACATCAAACAATATGTTGTGGTGGACCCAAACGCAGACCAGGGAGTAGAAGGTGGAAATTGTTTATTGTCAGCAAACAGCTACGGAGGAACAGTCGGGGAATGGCAGGGAAATCCAGGCAGGGGAGTCCAGGTAGGGAACAGCAGGCAGACTGGGGAACCAGGAGGACTGTGAGAAAGAAAGACACGCCCCTACCACACACAAACAAAGTATAGACAATGTTTTAAGATATCTGATATATTATAAGTGGCTCTGCATTCTTTACAATAGATCCAACAAAGTTCTCTGTCCTTATTTTATAGGAAGCTGAGGAAGTTTTTTTATTTTTGAAGCTGTTCATGTTGTTATGAATGTGTATGATGAAAAGTGTTTGTGGACCAGTGTGTGTGTGACACACATGCAGTTCTCATTTTGCCCACCATGCCAAAATGGCCTCACAGCATGTAGCCCCTCTTCTCAGTTGCTGTTCTAGTAAGGGGCCTCATACCCTACCCCTGTTGCATGGGAAGTGCATTGGAAAGGGTAGCTGCTCCTCAACGCCAATCACAAACCCTCCACTCGCGCTAAGCTGGTTCTGGGCGATTGTTTCCACCAATGTAGGAAGGAAACAATATTGTGCCAATCAACAGCTAGAGACTGAACCGCTGATATCATTACATGTTGAGAAGTTTACAGTATTATTTACGATGAGAATTTCTTAGTTAGCAATATTTTCCCCAGAAACCAGAATTTAAAGTTAATAACTTGCAAAAGTAGCGATGGTTTCTTTTACACATAATTTCCTGTTTTTGCTCTCTCTCCTCTCACTCTGTCTCTTTCTTTCTCTCTCACACACACACACACACACACACACCCAGCAAGAGACCTTAATTCCTCTGATTACGGATTTAGACAATCAGCAACACGACAGCACAGGTGGCTCGCCCCAGGCTCTGTTCCCTTCTCCTCCTACTCGTCCGGAGAGCGAAAAACTGAGAGGTAGAAAAGCAGGGATGAACGTGCTAACGTGTGAACACATAATGGAAGTGAGCCTGGAGGTAAAGACCAGGGATTACAAAGTGAATCCAGGCTCGGTAACCAGCTGGCACACTTTGATTTTGCATACACACACTTGATACAGAACCATATTGTGGTTTATGTTCCCATCCTGGAAAGCTCACAATGTGTGGGAAATGTGGCCAACTAGTGTTAACTCATACCGAGCTCACAGAGGCAGGAAGTGTGAATATCTTTGAGGAAGATGATGATAGTGATGATGTCAACACTAAAATACTATTTCACAGTGATGACTTCGAAAGCTCTTCCCATCATCTATTTCTAACAAATCAGGTAATCAGGTGAGGGGACCTTCACTCATATACCGGTGGAGCACAATATGTTGTTCTGTCTTGTTTGTGTTCATACTGGTTAGTCAAGTTTAAATCTCTAAGCTGCCATGTGAAGTCGGCTGTGTGCACTGTGCCTGATGAGTAACAGGGTACATACACAGGGCTTTTTTATAATTTAGGTGTTGAGTAATCTAAACTGCTATTGCTTTAGTTTGTATCTATTATTGATATTTATCAATACGGTGGATGGAAAGTGGGTGTGTGCTCAAAACCTGACAGGCACATGCTAATGCAGACTAGAATAAAGAAAACAATATACATGAAGAGCATCATCAACAATAGTAAACTCAACATATTTTTTCAACAACCTGCTGCCAGCCTTCCTCGTTATCATGTCGGAGACAAAAACACAGGAATAAATAACGCAACGAAAAAGAAAATAAATTGGGAGTTAAATAAATATTTCATTTATTTATCCATTTTGGCAAAATATAAATATGTATTTTCTTTGTTGGTCACTTTAATAAGGAATGGCCGCCAACAAACACAAATGTGCACATGCTTGAGACCTCAACCCTCATGCCAGCTCATTTCTGATTAAATCTTGGGATAGGGTTTCATAAGCGACACATAGTTCATCTCCCCCTGCCATGTGTGAGTTATGAACCCAAGTATAGCCAATATCATTCACAACAATAACAACACATAACTCAGTCTGCAGTCTCTCTGTCTCCCAGCCTGAACTCCCCCTCCTCCCTCTGTCTCCCATGAAGGACCATGATATCTGTTTCTAAGCAGGACACAATAGGAGCATTTGCCATTATGTATACTTGAATGTGCATGTGTACCTCTCTTTGCACATAAGTCTGCGTATGTCTCTGTGTGTGTGTTTGCAGAATATGAAATGCTTGAATTCTGCCTGCATGGGGGATCGGCAAATCGGTGTGTCATCTCAAAAATATCCAGCTTATTGATTTGAAAATCGACCATGAGTGAATGCACTTAGCCTTCCATGGAAAAAAAAAAAAAAAAACAGAAAACAGAAAGCTGAGCGAAATGATAAAATGTGCAGTTCCCTCCATGGTTTATTTATCCCTTACTTAGTTCCCTTTGGGAGGTACTGTGGTACCATTCCAGACGCCCTGGTGTTAAAGATACACCCCCACAACACATAAGAACACAAATATAACAAATAACAACAAACTGCTAACAGAAAGCATGCGTAGATATGGCCTTGGTGCATTCCAGTGGTGAGCACACCGTCTTACATTGATTATGTGATTACTTCATGCAGAGGTTGTGTTTGTCATTTCTGTGCTATCAGGTAAACTTGCATTTATAAATACATTTTCAGGAAATAAAACAATTATAATAATTGAACACAGCATTGTCAAGTTGGTATTGTGTCTTTATGTTTAGATACTTGCATGTGTCACTTTATAATTCATATTGTAATCAAGATCAAATTAAGTGACAAGGATGTTGACCAGCGAATGTCGGGATATAGGTTATGTCTGTCATTGATTAGAAATAACGGTCACGTGTGTTGACGAGCTGCGCTCTTCTCCTCAGCCAACACCTCCTTCTCTGTTCACATTGTTAACATCAGAGTGGCCTCTCTCTCTCTCTGTTGTGAGTCCACGGCCCGCCGAGGTCTGGGAAGGAGCCACCTCTGGACTTTCCAAGCCGATCTCAAGCCGATGGAGGAAATGCGCCCGGCGAGGGAGAGGTCCCGCAAGGGGATCCTCCCACGCCGAACGGTCGGCCCTGACCCGGCGAGTTGAATCCCCCGGGCAGACTGCTGCTGAGAAGTGTAACTATATTTTCGTTCGTTATGAAACTGTGGGGAACACTGCCTCAGATGAAGTTAGAAGAAATGGCCTCGTCCCGGTTTACCCCCAGCTCTGCTGTGACTTCTTTCAAGAAGAAGGTTTTGGACAGGACCGTTTCAGGATCCAGTGGAGCTGCAAGGTTTGGTCCAAAGCTTGTTTTAATACTTTGTAAATATTTGTAAAACCCACAGACAGACATAAACGGTGACAACTGATTTATGGAAAACTATTTAAAATGCTGAAATATGGAGATACAAGTTTTCCCCTGACAACAAGGATATTAAAGCAACTGACTGGGACTTTATCCCGTTGTCGATGCGTTCATGATCCATCTTTAAACCGCAATTGATAAAGCTGTAATGTCCTTGTTTAATCAGATTACTAATTGCAACCTCAAGAGGCATTTCAACAAGCTATATGGAGAAATTATAGGGGAGGGAGATGGTACAAAGGTCTAGTCCTCCACATTCGTGTTGTTAAGTTGGCATTAGTCCAGCAACTATACAGCATTGAGTGTGCTGGAAAGATGGAGAGAAAGTGCAGATTAGAAAAGAAACCAACAAACCAAAGGGATGATGGATGAGGCGTGCAGGACAACTCATTTGTGACCAGCTGTTCACACCTCTCGACTGAGGAGGCGTCCTGCAGTGTGAGCGCTGTACGATTCTGATTGCACTGATGTTATTGAGGTGACGCTCTCTTAACTCAGAACACCTGGCACTCTGCTCCAGCCCGGCTCCCCACCTCACGGTGAAAAGGGGGATGGGAGGGGTGGAGCATTGCATACTATAACTGTCTGGCCAGGTCGTGACCTTCTGGTGGCCTGACATTGTCACGGCCAAGCCTTGCCTTGTCTGTACTGTGTGTGTGTGTGTGGTAGGGCGTGGTTCCAGACTGATCTCCTCCTGGCTCCTTGATTAGACCAACCTCACCTGCTCAAGCAACCAAGCTGCCTTCAATTAACTAATCACCCTGCTGTTCATCTACCCTGGTTCCTCATCCACTCGTCACCAGATCGTTGTAGTGGCTGCTCTTACGTGGAAGAGGTTTTAACCTAACTGTGGTTGCCTTGCCTCTGACCCTATCTTTCTTGTTCTCACAGTCATCCGTCTTCCCGGTTCCCCAGTCTGCCTGGACTTCCCTGCCTGGATTTCCCTGCCGTTCCCCGACTGTTCCTCCGTAGCTGTTTCCCTGACAATGAACAATTTCCCCCTTCTACTCCCTGGTCTGCGTTTGGGTCCGCCACAACATATCGTAACAAATATATATCTCCTCTTTGGCTCGCCCAACAATAAACTTCGGTATGTTCAGAACTGGCTCCCGGTCAAATTCAGGATTGACTTTAAGATATTACTCACCACCTACAAAGCCCTAAACAACTTGGCCCCTCCCTACCTTTCAGACCTCCTCCCCCTCCAAGCCCCAACCCGTTGCCTCAGGTCCGCCGGTGCAAACACTCTGAGGACCATCAGGACCAAGCGCCGGATGCTGGACCCCCACTCTGGAACACCCTCCCCATCCACATCCGTCATGCTCCCACCCTATGATGATAGGGTGGGAGCATGACGGATGTGGATGGGGAGGGTGTTCAAGCAAGGCCTCAAAACCCACCTCTTCATACTCGCCTTCACCTGCTAACCCCTGTACCCTACCCTCCATACTTGCCTTCTCCTGCTAACCCCTGTACCCTACCCTCCATACTAGTCTTCACCTGCTAACCCCTGCACCCTACCCTCCATACTTGCCTTCACCTGCCAACCCCTGCACCCTACCCTCCATACCATTACTCACTCTGCACATCTTCTCCAGTTTTCTTTTTTACCCAAAATGTTCTGTTGTTTGTTTTGTTTGCTCCTTTTATCTTTCTATTTTTTGTTTAGTTCTGTTCTGTTTGTTTCTGCTCTATGTAAAGTGTCTTTGACTACCTAGAAAAGTATTATTATCATTCGAAGGAGAATGATATGGACATCCAGAACGTCTAACAAGCTGTAATTTGTGGATGTTTTACAGATGCTCAAGAAAATGACTAATAATAATCAAACAGCTAAATGTGTCTGCAATTTCTCTGTAAGCTCTCTTTTAAATGTATTGATTAATTGTGAGGTTGGAGTTCCTGTAGAACAAGCAGTTTAGACAATGTAGTTTATCTTGAATCAGTCCATAAACAATATTCAGTGCCATCAATCCAAATGTGGACTAATCCGCAGATGAAAGTAGTCCCAATGAATGCAAACTTCCAATTAATTGGAATAATGTTTGCCTCTCTCAAATAGCCTTGGATAGATTTCCGATGTGTTTAAAAAGAAGAGGAAGGTTTATTTGACTCGAGAAACATAAACTGTTGTGTTTATTGCGAGCTTCGAGCTTGCTAAACCAGGAGTAAACTTATGGGAACAGAAAAGCATGCAGTTTAGCTGAGATTAAAGCAGCATTAAATGTAATTATGAAATGGAGCTGTCCTCTCTAAGGTTGTGTGTGGTTGCATGCCTTTAATAGGCAGTGTCGACTGCATTAAAGACTCTATCTGGGGAATCACTGAGTGTTTTAACTGGAGATATAAATGAATTGAAAGAGGAATTACGCCCCAGTTGGGTTACTGCACACATACTGTGAATTCACACACACTTACTCATGCATGTGCACATACCGATACACTCCGCTCTGTGGAGTACAAAGACACATGTCTCGCGTTGGGTGCATCTATACACTCATTAACAGATGTAAGCATTAAAAGCAGGCGATGAGGGCAAACTATGAGGACCCACCCCCCAATATATCTTTAACATCAGCATGACACCACAGAGACAAATTCACACATGAATATCTCTCAGGAGATATAGACTAAACAAGACTAATAGTCTATGGCTGTGTTAGCATGCTAACATTCTCACAATGATTATATATATATATATATATATATATATATATATATATATATATATATATATATATATATATATAGATAGATATTATGCCGAATGTTATAGTATTCATCCCACGATTACCATCTTTCAGCTTGAAATGTTAGCATGCTAACATTTGCTCAGAAGTAAAGCGAACAACTACTGTCCTTATCTGAACATGAAAGCAGCCACATGGCATACTGCTGAGATAGCCTCTGTTCCAAAAGTGTATTTTTAGCATAGTTAGAATTGTCGATGAGGTTTCCTTCCTTGTGGAACTAAACCCGGAAGCTCAAGTTTCACTTGGCTTTTCTTATAACAGCGCCTTGCACATTAACTTGACCCCCTCACACCTCTACTGGGCTATCGATGTCATATGAAACACAGGCCAGACCTTATATACGTTCATAAAGTTTTAACAAGTCTCACACACAGGTGGTAGGGAGGCCGGAGAGGCAGAGGAAGGGAGCGAAGACATTCCTGTCTGATGAATACGTCCACAGTTAAACGTCAGGACATCTCGGTTAATGCCACAGGGTCAAACCTGGACCTCATTCTGAGGAGGATATATGATATCCGTATCCAGTGCACTACAGGTTCACACAAATCCATGTTTTATCAGTTGGCTAAGACTATAAATTCTCAACGAGGGGCCCTTTATTTACCTCAAATGAAGTAAAGATCCTGATCTGTATTTGAGGAAGGCTTTACTTACGGACAGATTTATATTTCTCATGCTGTATATCAGCAGGAAACCTTTGCTTTTTCTGATTTGTTCCCCTTTGCTGTTGATCATTTTATCTTGCTTTGGTTTGCTAATGTTTTCCCACACACTGCCTCATTAACGTTGGCGCCACGGACATCTTTTTGGACTGATACGTGTCTTCTTAGTCACCTGGGTAACAAGTGCTGTGTTTGTTTGATGTGTGTGCCAGTCCGGAACAGGCTAATTGATGTCAAATGAAATTTGACAATTACAATTGCCTGTCCAAATGTAACAAAATCTCCCTACCACCTACCTATTAAGACGTTAAATCTATGTATAAAAATGATGCGGTGGGGCCAGACCTTTTCTTGGCCAGCCGGCGCCTCGACAAAACAGTGTGACACATTATGATTAAGGTTATCTGTCCCATCCTCTTCAATACTTTGTCTTGCCTGGAGGGAATGTCTTCAAATTTGGCAAAAAACGATATGAGGTGGTCAAGGTCAGTGTGACCTCACACAATCACATATGACGTTGTCAATGATTTACATGCTAAGTTTGACAATTTCACACAGACGTCTAATAGGATGAAATGATGTAGTGATGACATTTTGGACAGACAAGGATGTAAACTGCAACTTGACTGGTTGGCAGAGGTAATAACTAATAACTGCACTATGAAGCATTATATAATACTTCATTTGCAAATGGTGATTCCATCATTTATAAATGTTGGAACAATGCTTTATACATGATGAATTGTGTCTTTACTCATACTTAACGAATACTTCATAGCGTGCAGTTATTATAAAGTGTTACCTCTTTAACATTATGTTAATTATGTTACCTTTAGACAAGCAAGCTGGTTCCCTCTGTTTTGTTGTCACCTTGCTAACCCAAGCTAACCAGATGCTGGTCGTAGCTTCATATGAAGAATAATGACATGAGAACGGTATAAATCATCTCATCTAATTATCTGCAAGAAAGCAAAGAACCATATTTCCCCAAATATCAAACGAAGTCACAGACCAAGGACAACAAATGCTAAAAACAAGTGAAATATACACAAATAAGGGGTGTGATACATCTTATGAGTGCATACATTAATGAAAACGAGCATGAAGCCTTGTAGTGTAATGTGATGGTACATGATGTTTGGTAACCAAGAAAATTACTCAGAACTATTTTCATTTACTGTTATTATGCTATCTGTTGTGTCTGGGTTGTGTCTTTGTCCTTTAAGCACACACACACACACACACAGGTAGATATGTAATAGGTGGACTTTACAGGCCATACAGGCCCGGTTGTGGTTTAGATGGACTACCCTTTCCTGAGGTCCCACAGCTTTGGGAGTTAGGTTAAAACACTTCAAAAAATCTGAAGAAAATTCAGCTGAATTTAGATACTAGATACAACCTACACAACTTCATACACAGCAACTTATATTATATTATATTGTGGTATAAGCAGACATTTCTATTTTGACAAAAGTGTGATTTATAAGGACCAAAAAAACACTGTTGGGTCTTTAAAGGGACAATGATCCCGCCCTCCTCATTAACATAAATACACACACCTGACAGGACATAGCATTACTGGAATTTAATATCAAAATTAATCTTATTGGATGACCAAATTGGAGGCATGTAAGTTGTCCCCGTCCAGTGTATAGATAGATCTATCCATCTACGCAGAGAGAATCAGCCAGTGCCTGAACAACCTGGCTTCAATCTCTGGCTTTCATTAACATGAAAAACACAACAAACATCTGCAGCGCTTTGTCATTCAGTCAAGTTTATTATTGTGAAACTCAGGCCACAAAGAATCAAACTATAGTGGTTTTGTAAACAATACTTGTTTAACATACAAGCAACCAGACTGTAGTAGTTTTGTAAACAATACTTTAACAAACAAAGAGTGAGAAAGAGACAGAGAGGAGAAAAGTAATGTTCATATGTTCTCTTTTGCATTATGTATGTTCTACCCATCGCTCTTTCTCTCCTGTCTCCTCGCTGTCTTTATGTCTCTCTGTCCCCTCGCTGAGAGACAGAGACATAAAGACAGAGAGACACGAAAACAGAGAGGAGACAGATAGACATAAAGACAGAGGAGAAACAGAGAAATAAAGACAGAGAGGAGACAGAGAGACACAAAGACAGAGGAGACAGAGACATAAAGACAGAGAGGAGACATAGAGAGATAAAGACAGAGGAGACAGAGACATAAAGACAGAGAGGAGACAGAGAGACACAAAGGCGATGGGTAGAACATACATAATGCAAAAGAACATATGAACATTACTTTCCTGCCAAAAAAATAAAAACAAACAAATGTTTGTTTACAGCTTCTGTGACTGTCTTTTTTCAGCTATTCCCCGATTCCGGACGAAGTCTCTGACATTTTGCACAGTTCTTCGTTCCAAGACTGGTCCTTCCACCAACTTGCAGTGATAGCATTCGTTCTTGGTGGCCAGCTGACCTCTACGAATGTGGCATTTGAAGTGCCGCTTTACCGCTGCAACCTCAGCTTTGGACCACGCTTTCTTTGTCCCTCTTCTGGAACCAGCATCTTTTCCTGGGACATATACAAAGTAGACAAAACCGATCACACAAAATGTATTTGCAAAATTCTTATTTTGCCTTTTCTTTCTTCTATACCTTGCATCAATGCCTTTTTGTGACTAATTTAAGTACTTTAAAAAGGTGCTCTACCATCAAACTTGGCTTACCTTCAGAGAGAGGGGTGGTCTCATTTACTGTGGACGACACTGATGGAACTGTTCCTGCTAAACACAACATTTCACAATACTTTATTTTCAATTTGAATTTAAAGTACATTTGGTCACCAGCGACAACTATAAAGTGAGGGAACCTACCTGAATCTTCAAAGTCATGGACCTGCTTGGTGATTGTAGAGTCGGATGCAGCATCTACAGGCTCGCTAGTTCCACACTCTGATGCTCTGCCTGCTGTGCGACCGTCATCGGATTCGCTCCCACTGTCCTTATCTTCAGCGCCGCTAAATGCAATTTCAGCTGAAAATAGTATTAGTAGTACTCGCATGAATAGCTGGCAATAAAAACAAATCAAAGTTGGAACTATTTCTGCTTGTTATCTAGTAGCATTATTTCAAGCCACAATTCTGTAATTGGCTACACATTGTAAACTAAAGAGCTTCTTGGATGAGGGCAAACTTTAAGAATCTAAAGCCAACCTTTGTGAGGAATGCAATGGCTTTATGAAACAAATTTTAAAAAACATTAAAGCATTAAACCATAACAGATCTGGTAAGTGCCAATGAGGCAAAATAAAACACCTTTAAGTAATCTGAATGATATCCCACTCTTTAAATACGTCAACTTCATCATAACACATGTTTACACATCCTACAATTTTGAGAAATAGTAGATATATTAGCCTATGCTGTGAACGAAGGATTATGTGTCATACGCGTTTCATTATAGAATAGTTTGTACTAGCAAAAACCAGCCTAATACCCTAAGAGAAACTCTGTACCAATTCACTAAATATCTCACCTCTGCATTCATAGCCAACCCACTTGGAGGATACAGGTCCCACATATTGAACACACTTGTCCAAGGAGGAAATTGTTGCGCACACTAGGTGATGCTTTTGACACTTAAAAAAAAAGTATAATTTAGTTAAACCGACATACAGATCACATGCAGGTTGTGCAAATATTCTTAAAAACACATGTGTGCTTGAAACACTCACACAATACTGACTTACACTTAGGAAAGCATTTCATGAGATAGCTGTCCCTATAAAACATATTACACACAGGCACACACACTACCAACATATTGGTAGATTTAGACAATGTCTCATGTCCTCATATAACACCCCCTGTTTGTGTGTGAGCGCTGTGCAGCGCCGCCCCCTTGCAGTCAACGCGCTGGGCAGCATGACAGGGAGCGGAGCAGTGGGCTCTGATCGTGCGCTATTTTAATAAAGTATCGATACTAAAAATATGCAAAACCCTATCGTTTTGAACGTACTGGTACTGCGGTACTTTTTTAGTATCGGTACACCGTGCAACCCTAATTCTGACTTTAATTTTGAATGTCTCATGTCCTCATATAACACTGTCCCTATATACCACGAGGCGTTTACACACACACACAGTAGATTTATAGAATGTCGATTCTGACTTTAATTCTGAATGTCTAATGTCCTTATATACATCACTGTCCTTATTTACACCATATGATGCAACTACACACACACGCACACACATCAATGAAACATGATTTCATTTTTTTCACACGTAATGGAATTAAACTTAAGTTTAGACTTAGTTTACCTTTTCAACCCTGTTGAGGGGACCAAGTTGTGGACATGTTTCATTCAGGCCATCCACAGAGGTCTCAATCTCGTCAGTTTCGTCACTCTGAGCCGACTCAATTAGCTCACTCGTCATCTGTAGCAGACAAGGGGCGGAAAGGGACAATGAATAGAGAGGATGTGGGAGTGTACCATTACAGAGAATATTTAGGGTTTTAATGAGAGAAACAATCCATATGGACACAGATAACAGCCTGTAACATGGACACTGACACCTCTAGGCAAACACAACTTTTTGAGAAGATGTAAAATAGGTTACATTTCATTTTTGTAATCTCAAAGGTTTTCTTCATGTTCATTTACAATTGTTTATGAAGAGAAACCTGATAAATTCAAAATATGTTTCTTTACACACTGTTGTAAGCCTTTATAACATGACAAATACTTGCCAGATTTTGAAAGTTACATTTATCCTAAAAAAAAAGGGGGGGGGGGGGGGGAAAGGAGCAATGCAATTTTGCCAAAAGACATTTGACACATTTGATTAAAAAAGACAAAAAGGACCAGGCGGACTGTGATAATTACAGATGTAAAAGGTTTTTAAAAAGGATGAGGTAAATATACTTAAGAACTTCATGGACATTTAAGATATTCCATACAGTTTGTTCAATGTTATCTGACTCCAGATATGAATGAAAGGCAGAATTGGGTTTTTAGAGTCGTTCACGCCTGCCCGAGTGGCTTATATTTGGTTACATTGTAATTTAAAAAAAAAAAAGAGAAAAGATAATTGTGACAATGAACATTGTGTATTATTTGCACGTTACTTTTATGGGTTACATTTTTTCAGAAGGGACTATTGGCCGCCGGGCATCTTTACATTACATTATCAAATCTGTCCCCCTTTGAAAAGTTTGGACACCCCTGATTTAGACAATTTCTCATGTCCTCATATAACACTGTCCCTATACACCACAAGGCGTTTACACACACAGTAAATTTATAGAACGTCGATTCTGAATGTCCTAATGTCCTTATATACACACCACTGTCCTTATTTACACCATATGATGCAACTACACACACACATCAATGAAACATGATTTCATGTTTTTTCACACGTAATGTAATTAAACTTAAGTTTAGACTTAGTTTACCTTTTCAACCCTGTTGAGGGGACCAAGTTGTGGACATGTTTCATTCAGGCCATCCACAGAGGTCTCAATCTCGTCAGTTTCGTCACTCTGAGCCGACTCAATTAGTTCACTCGTCATCTGTAGCAGATAAAGGGACAATGAATAGAAGGGATCTGGGAATGTACCATCAAGTGTTGTAGTAATAGATGATTATCTCAGGGAATGATGAACACCTATTGCCGATGCCTTTGCCAGTGTAAAACTACATTTGCAGTTTTATTTTTTTTGTTCACAACACCACATCTCCACGTCGTTTGATGAAACCTGAAGCTTTTATAACTACGGTCTTTTGATTGTTCTGACAAATTCTAAACTGATCTGATTAAGCAGAAACACATAGGCGCAGTGGTATAATAAACATTTAAATATTTTAGGTTCTCCGCTCGGACTACGTCAGTGCTCAGGCCCTAATAATAAATATACATTTTCATTATTTACAATATGGTTAAAGCCATTCATGAACCAACTTCCTCCTTCAAGGACTCGTTTGCGCTGCTTAGCCATGAGTCTTTTCTGCCTCTGGTTGTCACGATACCGACATTATAACTCGATACGATACCTGCCATAAATATCATGATGCCCGATACCACGATACCGGAATTCGATACCGGTATATTTAACTACGCCCACTGACGGACAGTGAAGGAAAGCCCACTGACACACAGACGGTGAAGCAAAGCTCACTGACACACACAGTGACAGAAAGCCCACTGACGTCCAGACAGTAAAGCAAACCCCACTGACGTAAAACTACATAAAACTACTAATATGACTTACCTTTTCGTATCTTTTGAGCAGACTAGTTGATGCACCTGGAGACCTCTTTTCTTGCCGCTGACTTGTTGACATCTTTTGAGTACTCTTATAAGGCTTGGATGTGGGTGGAGCCTCCGAAGACTTTCCTTCAGATTTCTGAAGATATTAACAATAAACATCAAACCAACTAGATCAAGTATAAACTGAATATTTAATACAGCAGAAACATTGATATTTGTATGTAGCAGCATTTATTTTTCACCCCATCAACCAGCAATGTCAATAACCGTTTTAATATTGTAAAAGATAATTGTAAAATCAAAGCTACTTGGACATCATTAAGCATTATTCATGTATGTGACAAATTATATGGTAAGAGCATTTCCTTTCACAAAGTAACATTACTACCTTGCATCTCCATGGCAACTCCGAGTCACCATAATTATCGGTGATATCCTCTCCTTGACTGATGTCTCGTGCTGCAAACAAACACAGATGGGAGCAGAGGTGAAGATGCCACGACCTATTTCATACACACACAGAAAAAAACATCTGTTAAATTTATGTGCACGGCCATATGTGCACCTCCCAGGACTGTGCGTATGTTCCCCAACCAAAAACCCTGGTTTAACAGGGAAATAAAACAGAAAATCAGGACACGGCGGGAGGCCTTCAAGTCAGGAGATCAAGTGGAGTGTAAGAGAGCCCTGGTACGAGCTGTAGAAGTCCATCAGAGCAGCGAAAAGGGCTCACTCCCAAAAACTTGAGAGCCACTACCTCAGCAGTATGTGTTTGAAGAACGTGAACCCCACAAGGCTGTGGGACCCGATGGAGTTCCTCGCAAACTTCTGAAGGCCTGTGGGGAACAACTAGCTGGTGTGTATGCTGACATCTTCAACCTGGCACTATCCCAGGCTGTAGTCCCCCGTATTTTCAAATCCTCCATCATCATACCAGTCCCCAAAAGACCAGACACACCCACTCTGAATGACTTCAGGCCAGTGGCACTCACACCAGTCGCCGTGAAGTGCCTAGAGAAACTCGTGCTCACACACACACACATCAACCACACAGTCCCGGACAATGTCGACCCCCTCCAGTTTGCCTACCGCTCCAACCGATCAGTGGACGACGTGGTAGCAATAGCTCTACACCACACTGGAACACCTGGAGAGCAGCAGAACGTATGCTAGGATACTTTTCCTGGACTACGTTCTGCCTTCAACACAATCCGCCCGGGCAAAATGATCGAGAAGCTGACAGACCGTGGCGTCCCACCTGCAACTTCCTGACAGAAATAATCAGAGACTCACTCCACCCAGCTCACTCTCTGCTCAGACACAAACAATGCTCGTACAACCTGAGACATAGCATAGCGGACAGCATCATCACCCATAGAACACGCTTCTTCAACAGCTTCTTCCCGGCCACAGTCAGACTGATGGCAACACAAAACCACTGAAATATGCTCAATAACCCAACACTACACTTATGTGCAATATGTACCATTTTATTACTTAACTATATAATTTAAAACTGTAACCCAAACTGTACACATTAGCGCCTCTCTTGTCCTTGTACATAGTCGCACCCTTCTGTATAGTGTTTTCTTTTATATTTTTCCTTTTCTTTCTTATGTTATTTCTGAAACGTTGACTCGGAGAGCCCTGCATAAGAGTTCCAATGTGTCTGGACTGTTGGTCCAGGCACAAATGACAAATAAAAATCTTGAATCTTATTCATACTTTAATCATGATTACAAAATCAGAACATTCAACTTACCTTTGAAGGAATTTATGTATTTGATATATTTGAAGTCCCACTTCGTCCCCTCCAGTATCAATGTAAAATTTGGCATCATCCTTCGGATTAAGGCGTCTTCGACAATGCATATTTCTTTTGCTGAAATTACCAAAGAAGATGGTTGTCAGGATTATTATCTTCATTTATAGAACATGCGTGATCAGAAAACATTCTATAGCCATTTAAACCAGTAATAAACTGGGATAAAATAAGAAAATGCATAACTACTCAATTCAATTTTTTTATTTGACACTGCTTCACAGGTTTACATTTTAAGAATATCTTTAGACCATCTAAGATTAACTGTAGAAGTTAAGTAAGTCCCTTGCTTCAGTTTCTTCCAAAACCGTCTACATACCTCTCCTCATCCTCTCTACATTCACAAAGTAAACACACTATCAACATTAGCTTTAAGTTTAGCGCTAGCAGCTAAGGGAGCAAGCTGCAGGTGATCCAGTCAAGACTGATGAGATGAGACGGTGTGATGTAAGCTGCAATGGCTCCAGAGGACGGGAGGACGCAGAACGGTCTTTCTGCAATTGGAACAGCAGTGAACTTGATGACGTCACCACGTCAGCTGTTCTTGCTCATGAGTTTACTGCAATTATTCACTGTAAATTATTTTTACAGTCAAACTAAATATGACAACCCTGCTTTTTTCGTTTTCCTTTAAAATATAATTATTTTATTTTAAATTGTGTGTGGATGTGGATATATATATATATATATATATATATATATATATATATATACTAAAATTACAGTAGTATTTAGAAAAAGTGTAAGAGTATTTCCTCCTCCGCCATTGTTCCGTCGCGAAATGCATTGTGGGATGTGTGGTCCAAAGTACGCACAAGTCTCCTCTGATGCATCCCCGGTGAAATGGGGATCAAGTCACAAAAGCGGACTTTTGAATTGGAACAGTACTTGTGCTGCGACTGATGACGTTTCACAAATCCACAAGTACGGACAAGAACGCATATTGAGAAACGGCCACAGTGTGTTCGCTACCTAGCTACGTTAGCAAACGAGCGCTAACGTTAGCTAGCGCTTGTGTTCGCTAACACATATATGGCTCGACACTGGCCTTGAAAAGCACAAAGCATGCCATCATCGCTCACCTCACACAGTCTCATCTCCTCCAGTCTTAACCGAATCACCTGTAGTTAGCTCTGTTTCATACTTACAAATATGAATGCCTTACCTGGTGGGGTCTAATCCTCCATGAGTCCATGTGTATATTATCTGCCTGTCTCTTTAAGGAGCTGACGCACCTTGCACTTGATGTCCGTATGTCCCTCCGACGCCCCTCCCCCACGGGAAAAAACAGCCAATCACCGTGTGTATCAAAATGTGTATGAAACTGCACCAGCATGGTATGTATACACTGGGATACACAGAAATCAGGTCAGGTGGTAAAAAAGGACTTTCCATGAAAAAGAGAGGTTATGTTAATAAGACGCTTATAAGGCGTTTACACTCTTTGGTTTATGAGGACCTCGGCATGGTCCGCCTATACCACATAGGTTCTCAGAATGCTGGTGTGTAATCAGGTGAAAAGTCCAAACAAACCATATCCACACACACACAGTGGTCTGCTTCTTGTTGCTGCAGTTCTACTTTCTTCCAGAGCTTCCTAGCCAATGCTGATGAGCCCTGATGCTATTAGTGTTGATTGTATGTGACATCGATGAAACCGGATAATGAAAATCAATACGGCAACTTCTCTAAGCCTGAAATTGTCAAGTTTTATAAATCCTTTTCTTGACCGGGGCAGACCCCTCAAAGTTATGCATGCAAATGGTCTATATGTTGCGTCACTGCATGCAATTCCTGCTGCAAAGAGGGCCAAATAGATTAATTCAATGGAAACCTTATTTATCACGTTACATTTAAATTAATTAGTTCTGGAGAGCCCTAACTTTGATGAGTTGCTCAGTCAGTCTGTAAAAGGTCAAACATATTTGTTATCTGTGTATGCTTTTCTGTTCTCTTGAATACATCTTTCAAACCACTAATCAAATGTAATGTCAGGGTATTTCCTTAAACCACATTTCCCTGCATCCCTCCACGAAGACCTTTTGTTCCCCTCTGTGTTCAACTGTGTTATGAATTACATTCAGTCGCAGATCGATTCTCTCTCTCTCTCTCTCTCTGGCCTATCAGAGCTCCAAGTTAGACAAATTGCCTTTACCTGCTTCACAAACGCTTAAGATAGAGAGAGCAGAAGAAAACTGGACAACAAAATGCCCGTGTTAGGAAACTAGAACAACGACACGCCTCACTACCATTCATCACACCGCTGCAGCGTGTTCTGTCCTGTTTGTTGTGGATGGTGGAAAGGGTGGAGGCTCTCTTTGTTATGTGCAGCTCGACAGGACAGGACCCAAACGCCGTCAACGATGGAAAAGCAACCTTTATTGCTAAACAGGATTCCAAAACAGGATTCCAAAAAACCAGGATACAAAACATGCACACAAGATCTTCCACGATCTAGACAAGACGAACCGACAAAGGGGAATGACATGAACAGGACTTAAATACAGAGGGCTGGTGCAGGTGATTGGACACAGGAGGAAACAATCAGGAACAGGGCAGACAATCACAGGGACAGGAAGTGAAGAGAAACAGAGGACACGAGAGACAAGGACTTCAAAATAAGACGGGAAACACGAAACAACACTACAGATCCTGACACTCTTACACAATAGGCCTTGATTCAGTGGCTGAATATTCTCTCTCAGACACACACACACTCACAGAGGGTAAATCAACAAACTTTCTCCCAAAGATTGCAAGTGCTGCTTTTGATCATGAAACCACACTTGACCTTCTTTCTTCTGTCTCTTTGTGTGAACCATCAGTCGAACGATGCAGCTGTGAGGGACGGATCCAGGGCTGCTGGCTGTTTTTTGGTTTTTCAGCTCTGTAGCTCTCCCTCCATCTTTCTTTCTCTCTCGCTTGCACCCGAAAAAAAAAATGTTGGCAGAAGAGTAAAAGTGTGTGTGATCAGAGGGAGGGGGTGATGTGCTGTGTTTTCAGCAGAGGGCTTTGCTTCCTCGGAGGCCCCCACTGACTCATGAATATCTGGCCTGGCAGTTGACAGTGATTGGCTATTGTCGCGAACCGAGCGGCCTTGTCTGTGCTCATTGCCCGTGCGTCCAACAACATACAAGAGTAGCCTCTCATCCCGCCTGACAGCAGAAAAGAGGTTTTTCAAACCACACTGCAATAGCAGCATGGCTGTAATTGTGTGCAGCGGGCTTGTAGTAATTTAATTGGGGACAATAGCTTGCTATTTTGTCCTTGGAAAAAGAAAATTCATTTTCCCAATGTTCAAATAATAATACTGCCCTACAAAAGTAAACCCTGTAGATTTATATGCAAGGGTTCTGGCCCTATGACTTTGGTAGGGGGTCTGGGTCTGGATTTTTTCTAATGAACAAACTCTGTTTGGATGCTTTTTGATGCCTTATTTATGTTGAAAGTTTATGTTTTAATCATTGAAAAATGTAAATGTGTACCACGAAAAACCTCTAGATGAATTATGATGTAAGAAAATATTAGTACTTGTTAATTTAGTATTGAGTAAAAACTAAACACATCAGACCTGCTATTACATTGATTTACCACAGTTAGAAAATTTATTTATTCCACATTCAAATTCATTAATTAATTAACTGAAAAAAACAACAACAAAAAACAGCTAAACTCCTGCTAATGTACCTGGCTTAGCAGAAAGCTAACATGCTGAGTAGATCTCAATAACTAGATGCCATCTTTTTTGACTCCTCTTTTGAATGGCATCCTTAGGTAGATTCAATTGTAAATTAATGTTTTGTATGGATTTCAATATAAGTATGAAGAGTACTCGGGACAGATGGAAACAATTGATCCCCAAAGTAAATAATGAGCAAACTGAAGTCACTTTTCTTCAACAAACCGATTAAAATAAGAGTGTACCCCTCATATGGGAAGTATCTCAGCCATGATGTTACTATTGAACCAATGCAAATTGGTAACAGCCTTGAGGGCTGCGTCTGTGGTTATTTGAGAGGGGAGCAAAGCAACACAATAATGCAAGACACCAGACCTTCTTCCATTACCCGTGTAATCTCAGCTGTCTTCAGCCCTGATCACTGCACAATAACAACCCAAACAACTACAACCATCAATCGATAATTATCACCTCACAGCTCAGATCCGGAGAGACTGAATGAGTGGTCATTGTGGTGGAGGATTAGAAGCAGAACATCAATAAGCCAAAATAACCACACGTGAAAATGGGATTTGAAAAAACTGTTATTGCTAAAATAGTAGTAAAGATATTTCTCTCTTTCCATAATTCCATAAACGTCTTTCCTTTTTGGCAGTTGACCTCATGTTATGGCTGCCAGCGTCTGGAGCCATGTTCTCCTTTTGCATGCACATGAAATATTAGTCATGTAAGCTCATCTTGCTGAGAGCACTTTGACTAGCGTGTGTAATAAAGTCACAGACGTATATTCTGTGTGCCAAGCCCATTAGACATGGCAGCAGAGTCTGACACCGTAAAACTTTGGGTGGGATTGCTTAAAAGCTCCAATGTAAAAATGATATTACTTTCCCTTGTCAAATGGCAAATAAAGTCCAGTTAATCTCAGTAAAGGCTGTTCTGGCCAAAAGCAGCATGTATAAACAAATCTATGACAAATGGCCTTGATGTTTCAAGGAAATTACATTTTAGACCACAAATGCTCTTTCTCTTTAAAAATCAAGGGCTAGACAACTCCCCGCTCTCCACACACCATTGTACGTTATTTGTCTGTTCTATTTATCCATCATCTGTCTGTGACTCTACAAGACACACACTGCCTCCTGGGAAGAACATGTACAGTTCTGTAAATATGTCACACATGTACATCCATGGCATTTTGGAATTCCAAATGTTATAACAAATGTCCAATAACATTCTGAAGCCAGTGGTGTCAGCATACGTGGGAAAAAATGGGTTCTGGCTGAAGGATTTATATCTTCGAACATGACGTACACAGACAGCCAGCTGCTCTGTGAGGATGTGTTGTTATTATGAGCTAAACTGTAATTGTTATCATGTGAAACCAAATTTCTTCATATCGCTGGCATTTTTAGAAATGCTACGGACGACAATGTCGACCAATCCACCACTTTGGTCCTGAATGAAATATCTTGACAAATAATGGATGGATTACTAGACATGCATTGTCCCGAGAGGATGAATCCTACTCAGTGATAAGAGTGATGACGACTTTTCCTCTAGAACCATTGTGAGGTTATTAACATTGGTGGTTCTGAGGCAACTATCACTGTGAAATGAGTGGAATGGATGGGTTACCATTATATTTTACGAGATATTCAATGTCCCCTGAGGATACATTGTCAGACTTTGAATCATAATGACTGTGACTATCCCCTGAATTTACCTCAAGCCATCAGCAGGTCAAAGTGTTCCTTTATGATGGGATATATGAAAATCTACAGGATGGATTGGCATAACATTTTAGTCAGATAATGTCCCCTGTACACTTTTCCTCAAGTGCCTCCTGGAGGTTGACTTTTCAGTTATTCATTGAAATATTGTAATAACTTTGTTTATAAAATGATCAACACTCAAGCCTCAATGACCACCAGCGTTAATCAGGGAGTTCCACAAGGTTCTGTGCTTGGACCAATTTGATTTACTTTTTATATATGCTTCCTTTGGGCAACATTATTAGGAAACACTGCAGAAACGTTCATTGTTATGCAGATGATACTCAATTCTATCTATTGATCAAACCAGAGGAGACCAACCAGCTCGCTAAAATTCAAGAATGTCTTAAAGACATAAAAACATGGATGACCTGCAACTTCCTGATGTTAAACTCAGACAAAACTGAAGTTATTTTACTGGGCCCTGAACACCTCAGAGATCAATTATCTGATGATGTGGTTTCTGTAGATGGCATTGCCCTGGCATCCAACACCACTGTAAAGAATCTCGGCGTTATCTTTGACCGGGACTTGTCCTTTAACTCCCACGTTAAGCAAATCTCAAGGATTGCATTTTTTCAACTACGTAACATTTCAAAAATCAGGCACATCTTGTCTCAAAAAGATGCAGAAAAGCTGGTTCACGCGTTTGTTACTTCCAGACTAGATTACTGCAACTCCTTATTATCAGGCTGCTCTAATAAGTCTCTTAAATCCCTCCAGTTGATCCAGAATGCTGCAGCTCGTGTACTCACAAAAACTAAGAAAAGAGATCACATTACTCCTGTATTAGCTGCTCTGCACTGGCTCCCTGTAAAATCAAGAATCACATTTAAAATTCTTCTCCTCACCTACAAAGCCTTGATTGGTGATGCACCATCATATCTTGAGGAGCTTGTAGTACCATATTGCCCCCCTAGAGAGCTGCGCTCACTTAATGTGGGGCTACTTGTGGTTCCTAGAGTCTTCAAAATTAGGATGGGAGCCAGAGCCTTCAGTTATCAAGCTCCTCTTTTATGGAACCAGTTTCCACTTTCAGTCCTGGAGGCAGACACAGTCACCTCATTCAAGAATAGACTTAAGACTTTCCTCTTTAATAGTGCTTATAGTTAGGGCTGAATCAGGTTTGCCCTGGTCCAACCCCTAGATATGCTGCTATAGGCTTATAGGCTGCTGGGGGATGTTTTAGGATACACTGAGCACCTATCTCCTCTTCTCTCTCTCCTTATGGATGAATTTACGTCTCTCCATTGCACCTTATTAACTCTGCTTCCTCCCCGGAGTCTTTGTGACTTCACGTCTCATAGGGTCCATTGGACCTGGTGGTGTCTGATGCCTCTACTGCCTGGTGAGCCGGCCTGCTGCCTTGGCCCTGCTGATGCGCCCCGCACCCCCCTCCTCTCTACCTCCTTCTGTTTCATGGATTGTGGAGGTCCATTATCACATCGTCATATTCATTTAAATGTGGTTATGTAACTCTGTAATGCTGTTCATTCCGTACACATGACATCTATTGCTTCTGTCCATCCGGGGAGAGGGATCCTCCTCTGTTGCTCTCCTGAAGGTTTCTTCACTTTTTTCCCTGTGAAAGGTTATTTTTGGGGAGTTTTTCCTGATCTGAGGTCAAAGGTCAGGGATGTCGTATATGTACAGATTGTAAAGCCCTCTGAGGATACTTTGTGATATTGGGTTATATAAAATAAACTGAATTGAACACTGATTTCTGGCTTCTTGTTGAGCTCTTTATAGCTTATAGAAATGTTGAGTTTCTGCTTAGATTGAGTGGTACAGACAAAAAGGAAGCAACATTTTATATGAAAAGAACAATATGTCAGTGTTAGGTTTGAAATACTAATTGCATTCACCTGGTGACATGCAACCTGCTAATGTAATAAATGGCTCTATAAGACAATAATGGAAAAACTGGCTTTTTACTGCTGCAGCCACATTAGGCATAATTGTATGCCCCCAAATCACAGAGAGAGGGAGAATACTTGGATGTGGCTTAATATTCCTGCATATGGGTTGTGTCTGTTTGGAAGTATTTGTGTATTGCAGTGGATTAATGCAATTTAGACATCAAATGTTCACACATGGACACTGTTCAGGATTCTGGACAAACTATTTTGTAAATTTCCAGAAAGATAATGGAACATTATTCTTGACATAATTCACTGAAGAGACTCCATGCTCCTTTCCTATTAAATGTTGCATACAAACAGTAACTTCTATGCAATGGATAAGCTATTTATTCTTCCTCTGCCTTTTCCCTTTTTCTTCCCTGGGCCCAGAGCTACAAGTTACTTTTGACATGATACAGTATATTTGATGCAACTGATAATGTGTTATTGGTGTAAAGGTATTAGTAAAGAAATACAAAAAGTTCTATACCTTTTTTTGGAATGCCGCCCCAATCATTCGCCAATACTGCCTAAGCCAAGGGTAAGCTCTGTACATATTCACACAATTATAAGAACTGGCAACAATGCAAACATTACTTTCAGAAAACATTCTTCTGCAACTCCATAAGCAAAGGTCCCAGCATCACCTGTGGCTGGTCATAATTATTGTTTAACATCCTTTTCCAAGGTGGCTGACGAATGGAAATGTTCCTTCGACAATGTCTCTCTGTGTTTAATACAGCAGGCTATCCCTCAAACCGCAACACAATGAAATGCAGACGGTTGAGTGATTTATTGCTGTGGTCTTTCACTGTTAATATTCGTGTTTTGAAGGAGAAATCCGTCTCACAGAGGCTCTTTTTGACGAGAGGCTATGTGGTCCAAATCTCCTCAAAGTTTGCAAGCCTCTCAGGTTAAGATGAGGGCAGCACGGATGAGAAGAGGTCAGCTTCCCAGTATTATTTCCCTTCCTACGTGCAGTAGGATGCATCGTTGATTCTCAGGTTCTGAAAATATTTTTCTGAATCTAAGTCCAGGAAAACATACATTTTGAGCAAAGGCACAAATACAGTTTGTCATATTAATCCCAGCCCTGTCTCCTAAAAATAATGTTCCCATGTAACAAGAATGCATTCTGGGTAACCTTTGCTTTTAATGTGTATGCACAAATATGAAAATAAAATCTAATTCTACTGATACGGCACGTTTTGTTTATTCTTTAAGATCTGATCTTGAAGCCTGGTGATTTGGGCAACTTGACAGAAGACATAATGAGCTGAAGTCAGGGGCAGACGGCAAATGCCAATGAAATAACACATTTTATCTTTATGTGAACTCCATGCACTGCTCATACAGCTTTTATCTATGAGAACACCTTAACATTCATCTGTTCTCATTATATGCACAATCTCCAAAAAGTCAACATCAGGCATTAATCCAAATACAGATATGAATCCTTTTTTGTGTTTGTGTGAAATAAACAAATAGAGATAGTAGCTTTGTTTTAGACTCATCACATACTTCTCTCATTTAAAAGATACTGCTATTCCAGTTCGACGCTCTACTTTATACATCGTCAGAGCACAACAATGAATGACTTCCCCAGTAATGAGTTGTTTTAATTTCAGCAGCATTACAAATGAAAAACGACTTGTGTCTCCGCCCACTGCCTGTGTTTCAGCACTGAGCTATAACCAGCCTCCACTGAGCTAAATATAAAACATGGCAACTGTCCTTTCTCCATGGGATAATATTCCTCGTGCTTTGATTTTATCGAGCTACATGATGAAGGCTTTGTTGTCAACTCCTGAGCAAAGGCATCTCTTTGAAGCAACAACATCACAACAAACCTGTGCCTCAAAATGGATTTCAAATAACAAAGATGAGAAATTAGCTACAGAAGAAAAAAAGGCCTTTGAGTGGAAATGTGTAAAAGTCATTCCAACTTTAATTCTTGGGTTTAAATTTAGGCACTTAGATTATGTGTGTACGCCGATTGTTTTTTCCATCACAACGGAGACAATGATCTGCTGCTTTTACAGATATGACAGAAAATATTATTGAGCAGAGTGTATGATTTATTGCTTTTAGAGTGGAATGCGCAACTCACACACAACACTGTCTGAAGATAGTGATTACTCCTTTCTGTGTACTGTATAATCTCTCATTGTCACCAGAACTCTGTCTCCTTACCTTCAAATCTTGTTGAAGAACCTCCCTCCTGCAGATCCCAATTCCTCTCATCATTCATAGCTGTGATGTCCCATTATGAACATCACCTGTGAATCCGTGTGTAAATAACGATCCTGACCATCTTTACTGCCATTTCGACATCTCATTATATGATCTTGAATAGGTAAACCAGCCATTTAAAAGAGAGATACGTTTCATGAATCACAACTTCATTTCATGCATGTGTTACTGAGAACATAAGCACATGTTAAATACTTTATAAAAGAGACCAAATAAATGCATTTAGCTGGAGCTTCCTTTCCTCTCATCAGTTAAACGCTAGGCTTTCACATTAGATTCACTGCTATAAGTAGACTCAGATCAATGAGAACATTCAGACTAATTTATTTGGCAACCCTGATACAATCTTCTGTGACACACCTGTGGGTCCCGGCCACCACCATTACTCTGGAGACAATCCCCAGCCTTCAGTTCTTCAAGGCTGTTTAAAGCTTTCAGAGACACCACCACAAGTGGATTTGTTAACTATTTTTGCTCGGATGTATTGCAATAGAACAGGCACAGGGAGGTCACTTCCCATTGATTTTACCAAGAAAAACTCTCATCCTCGCTGAGTGCTTTTCTGCCGATAAAGCAGCTGCAGTATAGGACCTCGATTTGGAACTTCACATAGCGAGCCTGGCAACCGTATCTATACAGTGGTAAGCCTGGTGGCCTGAGACATCGCCACAGAGACAGACCTAAGTCTGGCAAGCTTTTCAGAGCCACATATGAACACTGCCGACATCCACAAGCTGTCTGTATACACACAGGCAACTATAACAGGTTGTTGTTCAGCCTGCTTTGCTGCTTGTGTCCTTGTATTTAACCACTCAGCTCATATTACACTTGACAGATGCAATATATGTGACAGAACAAATGACATTTCTTCACTTTTTCAAGGGTTTGGACAGATAAACAAGCCGTAAATAGTAAGGATTCTGTTCTTTTTTTATTTGGGTTGCTCCAACAAAGGCGTATTAGAGGGAAGTCATGGCTGCTATGCTCAACGGACCGTGACTGTTGTAAAGTTACAAGACTCTCCAGCAAGGAAGTCCCTATTCTCTTCAGTGTCATTGCACAACTTCCCCTCTGTCTTTCCTTCTCTCTCTTGCAGTTCTTCAATGTCTCTCCCTCACTCTCTATAGTGGGTCTACTTATGCTTCATGATTGTCTCTCCTGAGTCCTCACAGTTGAACCCCCTGCTCCCTCGGCTTGTCTCTCGTTCAGTTTCACAGTCTGTATCTCTCTGTCTCCTTAGAGGACCACTTCTACCCCACTTACTTTTTATTACAGTCTTTCCAACCTCCAACTTCCCCAAACCATTAAGTCCTCTCCATTGTCTGACTCTGCCCTCTCTTCATGTCCTTTGGTTGCACACTGATCCTGGAACAGAGCATCAGCTGCTCAGGTTACTGTTGTAACAGTCAACAGTGTAACAGGCTGATTATCTAAAATTATATAAATTAAATGTATTATATATTTAGATGAACATTTTTTTTATTTACACCGATGCACAAGGCACCCTTTAGCTTCTGTATAGGCGCACCAGATATCAACTAACGCCAATATAAACCCATCTCGTCATTGTTAGACGCTCGGAGCAACTGGCGGAGTACAAAGAGAATCCCTTTTAAGGGCTGCAGGGCGGGTCAAGCAAACACAGGACTTTTACTCAGGATATCAGAATTTGTGCGTGATTTTTACGTTACGTCACATGACGCTACTCAGGTTGAAGAGGTGTGCCGAAGTTGTCAGCAACTGTTTTGTCAGGGTACAGAAAGTGTAGCTTAGTGTTATCTAGAATTGTTTTTGCCTGGAAGGATTACATTGTAGCCTGTTGAATATTTGAATATGCTCACGTTGAGCATGCTGCACATTTAAGGTAATGTTGAGAGTACAAAGGTTACACCTTTGCAGATGGAAACTCAAGTGAACATGATTCACTGGAAACATGCATGGCACTTGGAAATTAATTAATTATTGCACCGTGTGAATTACGGATCAAGTCAGGTCCGCAGATAATTCAGATACGTGTGCATAATCGGGTCGGCTCTGATCCTGAGCTTTACAGGATGGTTGCTGACCTGCAGGATCTGCTTTATGAGCCCCCCAGAAAACAAACCTACCCCTACACTGAGAGAAGCTGTAGCCCCATACATATTAACATGATTTTCTAATATCCATAAGTGTCTCACAGCTGCCACTCATAGAACATGTTGTCATTCGAGAAATAAACAGCAGCCATGGTCAAATGTGAGCAAAGCATTAGATAGATGTCACAGATGACATTGACTGGTTCATTCTATTCAGCTCAGACAGATTACGGGGGAGTTTGTATGCGTGTGCATGTGTTGGTTACCCCCCTTCTCTTTATTGCCTTGCCAGCAGAATTACATGCATGTGGACTCGCCCAAGGCGATGGATGTGCTTGAGTCGTGTCGGGGTGAAACTGAGGGAAACGTAAGATGGGGTCTCATTAGAATGTGACAGGCTCTACTGTGAGGAGTCCACACTGTTCCCTGTCTCTGTACTTCTTAAACAGCAGGGACAAGATTGAATAGAAATTGGAATCTACTGTACAGGGGCAGGTGAGAAATACCTGCAAAGAGAGGTCGGCGCAGGTTCCATCTGCATTGCAAGACAATTCAGCAAGCAGAGGAATCCAATCAAAGGGAATATTCAATGTACCTCGCACCGACTGTGATCAAGAACAAATGTGCTATAGATCGTGTTATTTGGTGCACGGCAGTGGCGTAAATGCAGAGGCTTGAGTCTTCATTTGGAATCCAATCTTCTTCATACATTATCTGATACACCGTCCTCACTATGGAATAGGGAAGGAAAAAAGAATTGCCGGTTCCTTTTGATCTTATCACTTAGTATGGTCACTGTGTTTTTCCTTTGTGAATGTGGGTCACTGCGGAGAACAAATAATGATGAAAGAATGAAATGAACTGTACAAAACGGGTAAGTAGTCATGCTACAAGCAGGTCACTTTGCAATGTAAATGCTCTGATACATGCGTTAAAAAGCACGGAGAAGTATTATAATGTATTTGTTTGTTGTTTGGCCATGCCACCAGGATGTTTGTCTGTTGGTTGAAGACTTGGATCCAGAGTGAAATGTCTCTACACTACCGAGTTGATTGTCTGCATTTTATACATAACTTTGCAAATTAAGTATTTGTCCAATGCTATTCCTTTGATGGGTTAGTTTGACATTTGAAGTGGGGTTGTGTGAGTTATTTATCCATAGTCAGTGAATTATCTACAGTAGGTGGCGAATAGGGTAGCAGCCAAGGGGAAAACAAAGTCCTTCTGTGGACGGAGGCAGCAGCAAAACTGATTTTAGACACGGAGAAGAAAAGGCCCACCTGGAAAAAAGGGGAACTAAGCTGTACTTATCTATGCTCTTGAAATTCACAAGACTCCAGAAACAACAATAGTAAAACATAAGTTTATCTTTCATTTTGCCGTCATGACATATTCTAAATACAGTGTGCACTTGAACTGAAACTACATTTTGTAGTCGTCTAAAATAAGTACAGCCCCTGCCCCCTACTCCAGTACTTTGCTCCCATGCTGGTATTCAATTAAATTCCATTCAGTTTATTTTGTATAATTCAATTCAATTCAGTGTATTTTGTATAGCCCAATATCACAAATGACAAATTTGCCTCAGAGGGCTTTACAATCTGTACACATACGACATCCCTGACCTTTGACCTCACATCGGATCAGGAAAAACTCCCCAGAAATAACCTTACACAGAGAAAAAAGGGAAGAAACCTTCAAAATCACAAATGATAAATTATCCTCAGAGGGCTTTACAATCTGTACACATACGACATCCCTGTCCCAGGACCTCACATTGGACCAGGAAAAACTCCCAAGAAATAGAAAAAACCCTTTCAGGGGAAGAAACCTTCAGGAGAGCAACAGAGGAGGATCCCTCTCCCTGGATGGATAGAAGAATAGATGTCATGGATATAGACATCACTAGATAGATGTATTCCTGTCTGATTCTATAAACTGGGGGCATGCATACCACCATCTAGGTAATACACCGACTATGGAGAAGTAGTCTTTATCATACAACCAATCTTCAAAATAGCCAAACTATCCCTTTAAAAAGTCCAATATAATTGTATTTTCTTGTATTTTCAGACCTAGATACCTAACTCCAGGATATATGATGTACTTCACATTTTTAAGGACAGGTTTGAGCTTGAAACAAACCAGTTAGTAGGTGTTGTCCAACCACGTCTAATGGAAAAGTGTTTTTGAACCGCTACATTTGAAGGTGGAACAAAGAGAGTGATAACGAGAGTTGAGATGTGATGAGCTATTCAAATGATGATAACGTCACACACTGTTGCACAATCTCTCCTCTCTGACATTCATGGTGTTGCACTAGGCTACAAAGACAGAGTAAAGGAAAAAAAAGAGTAGTTTCAATTCTGCAGACTTTGCCACTGGACAACTGCTGTGTAAAGCTGGCATACGTGTCAGTTCCAGAAAAACTGTCCAATGAAGGAAATGTTGACGGTTCGACACTTAGAATACTGACCCTAAAGAAAATAGCTTTTCAAGGTGAAAGTTATTAGTGTCCTTTTTTGCAGTTAGACGTGTCCTGCCAACAGCACAACAGGCCAGCAGAGGATGTTATTGTCGCAGTACTGTGAACGGCCACTGGGACAAGTTTGACACTGAGACCCGTACCAAGCTTTCTTCATACAACCATGCAAAACTTATCACATCCCCATCATCCTAACCTGCATTCATAAGTACTAATCTAGATGTCAGAATATCTCAGCGGGCAAATACACTAGATGAACATGGTTTGCATGTAACCATCAGAAAATCATCATTGTAAGCATCTTTGCATGAAGTCACTACCCTACCAAGACCGAGCATCTTTACATTCACTTTACCTCGACTGGATCAAACACAATGGCATGGCAGAGGACTCGGGAGTGTGGTAAAGCTATCTTGCTCATCTAAATTCTTTACTTGTTCTCTCCTTGACGCAGAGACAGATCTCTGGCTCTTAATCCATCACCAGTCTCCTCCACAGAGTGTTCAACCTACTGTCTGTCTGCCTGATAAACGACTACGCCCATACATGCTCACAAACCAAGTGAGCAAAGTTAGGCAAAGGGAGAGAGAAAGAGGAAAAGAGTAAGAGGAGAAATGTGGACTATGGGTTCAACTATTGACAGTTTGAACAATGGCCTAGAGGGCTCAATGGAAAAACACTTTGCACTAAAACACCCCCGTTTAGATTTCATTTGAACACTGCATGTCTGCAGCTCTGACCCCTCAGCAAACAAAGTGGGTGACCTTTGGTTTGCTTCCAAGACCAAAAGCTGTCAAGGCACATCTCAGAATCGGACAATAGGCCACGGAGGAAAGAGGTCCACCGCATCGGGTTCTGTGTTGCCGTGCTCTTTTAGTGCCTGCCTGACCACTCGTCCCGGTTCACATGGAAAGTGAAGATATATTTTTTTTTATTGTTTGACCAGATCTCTGGCCTTAAATGCAGCCTGTCACACAGGGAGCAGCTGCTGGTGAAAACAAATGCCAAACCTCCGTCTAAACGTATATCATTTCCTCTGCTGTTCTGCCTGCAGCTGACTGCCTCCCCCTATTTAACGTTCAACATTAGCGAAACTGCTGTTCGTGGTGCTCTCTGTGTTTTAGGGTTGACATATTGATGATACTTCATTTGCACTTAGAGGCCATGCAGGGTGAGACAAACAAAGAGATAAAGGGGTGAATTTTAAGAGACAGGAAGCAGTGGTTCCGATGGTGGAAAAGGTCATAACTCATTAGTTATTCCTCTGAGGAAGCTCGTGGTAACAGTATGGCCTTCAGATCCAGATCCCATCCTAAGGGACAACAGACCCATAGAAAAAAAAGAATAATTGTAATTTCTTTGTTAGTGAGTTTCTGTGTGTGTGTGTGTGTGTGTGTGTGTGTGTGTGTGTATACTCACCGTTCAGTCTGTGCCGCAGTGAAAAAAAAACAATCATATTTCAATCGAGTTACTGGAGTCAGAGGGGACCTGACGGCGTCCGCTCCTTTGCCCTGAGAGTAACTGAAAGTGAGGATGATTGAATTATCTACAGGCAGAAAGGAACATATTGGAACGTGTATCTTCAGATACTGAGGGGCCCGAGACACTGGAAACATAAACTCCATTCTACAGCTGAATTGATCTCATGTTGCTCTGTAATTGCATTGGGAAAGTTGGAAAGGGAAAAGAAGGAAATTACTATAGGTTGCATCAGGGAATTGGGGAGGTTCTGTTATCACAGTTCGTCAATTGTGTGACAACACACTGAATGAGTTTGGTGTCAGGTTTAAAGCATTGCCTTTTATGCAAAGATGGCATTATATTCATTTTATTTTGTGAAAACACATTTGGTGGCATTTATACCTCTGTGGGTTCAGTATTGTGGGACTTTTTTATCTGAGCCAGGACTTTTCTGAAGGGTCACCTGAAGGCTCAAATGCACCCCCAATACTGTGAACACCTTTACACACGGTAACAACTGTTGCCGTTAATTACTATCTGCTAAATAAATAATAGTAGCATTTATGTAATAAAAAAGACTATGTATAGTTTGGAATTACATTGAGCTTAATTTAAGGACTTTTATTCATTTGGTAATAACTACTTAAGTAGTTAACCTTGTCCCAGACACACAAGTAAAAAAATATGTTTGAAAACCATATTGGCCCTTGTAATAAAAAATAATGTAATCTGAACAAAACAATTGCAGTCTGAAAACAGTCGTATAATTACATTAACACGACGAGACAGTTAATCAATTCAATTCAATTCAATTCAGTTTATTTTGTATAGCCCAATATCACAAATTACAAATTTCCATCAGAGGGCTTTACAATCTGTACACATACGACATCCCTGTCCCAGGACCTCACATCGAATCAGGAAAAACTCCCCAAAAATAACCTTTCACAGGGAAAAAAGGGAAGAAACCTTCAGGAGAGCAACAGAGGAGGATCCCTCTCCCCGGATGGACAGAAGCAATAGATGTCATGTGTACAGAATGAACAGCATTTACAAAGTTACATAAACACATTACATGAATATGACAATGTATGAATGGAACTCCAATCCATGAAACAGAAGGAGGTAGAGAGGAGGGGGGGCGGGGCGCATCAGCAGGGCCAACGCGGGAGGCCGGCTCACCAGGCATCAGACACCTCCAGGTCCAATGGACCCTATGAGACGTGAAGTCACAACGACTCCGGGGAGGAAGCAGAGTTAATAATGTGCAATGGAGAGATGTAAATTCATCCATAAGGAGAGAGAGAAGAGAAGATAGGTGCTCAGTGTATCCTAAAACATCCCCCAGCAGCCTATAAGCCTATAGCAGCATATCAAGGGGCTGGACCAGGGCAAACCTGATTCAGCCCTAACTATAAGCACTATTAAAGAGGAAAGTCTTAAGTCTATTCTTGAATGAAGTGACTGTGTCTGCCTCCCGGACTGAAAGTGGAAGCTGGTTCCATAAAAGAGGAGCTTGATAACTGAAGGCTCTTGCTCCCATCCTACTTTTTAGGACTCTAGGAACCACAAGTAGCCCCTCATTTAGTGATCAGCTCTCTAGTGGGGCAATATGGTACTACAAGCTCCTTAAGATATGATGGTGCATCACCAATCAAGGCTTTGTAGGTGAGGAGAATTGTGATTCTTGATTTTACAGGGAGCCAGTGCAGAGCAGCTAATACATGAGTCATGTGATCTCTTTTCTTAGTTTTTGTGAGTACACGAGCTGCAGCATTCTGGATCTTAAGAGACTTATTAGAGCAGCCTGATTTTTGAAATGTTACAGAGATGAAAAGATGCAGTCCTTGAGATTTACTGTTTACTGTTGGAGCTATTTATTTGATATTAGTATTTAGTTATTTTATTGACAAGTAGTATTGTTTAATCATTCAGGTTGTTGGCTTATTTAGGTTAGATGTTTTGAGCTTTTTCTTGTGATAGTTTTTAGTTTAGTTTAATTTGTTACTGTTGATGTTGTCTAGATATATTTAGTCTTTAGGTTGTTAATTTGTTCGTTAATTGGGTAACACTGTGGGCACCTGTGGTTATATGTAGGAGTAGGCAGGTACAGGACCAGCATGCACCTGGGTAGGCCTATGGTTTTTTACCAGCGCAGGAGAGGCAGGGTTAGGAGTTCCTTTGTTCTTTTGCTTGTTTTGTTTAGTTAAATAAATTATCAGCAAAACGGAATCCTGAATGGACAATGCTTTCTTTTGGCAGCGTAAACCACAAAACCATGGTGCGTCAGTGGCAATTTGATTTGTTTTTGATCTATTGGACAAACCACTACAGATACCGCCAAGTTTCTTAAGGTGGTTTTGGTGGGGTGTATGTAAGACACAGAAAGTCCAGTCAGAGGTATTTTGGTTGATCATCACTAGATTAGATTTAAAGCGGTGGTGTCTATGGAGTTTATAGCAAGGAAAATGTAATCATAAAAAGGTCCAAAGAATAATACAAGCAGTGGGTTGTGTGTGTGAGTAAATAGATAGATATATAGATACATTATTCATCCCAAGGGGGAAATTTGTTTGACGCAGCAGCAAACTAGGTTACAATATATACAATAAAATAAAAATGTGTATACAGTGTATATAAGTATATAAAGTGAAAGTGGTGCAAGGTTTATTGATGTTGATTCAATTTGAGGAGGATCTGGCCAGTGGTGATTTATTATAGTCTTATTGCAGTGGGCAGGAATGTTCTTCTGTTTCAGGAATGTTCTCCTGTATCAGGAATATGCTCCTGTATCTGTCCTTGTGAAGCGGACCTGAAGCAGTCTGTTGGAGAACGTGCTCCGCTGTCCTTGCAGTAGGTGGTGGAGAGGGTGGTCCGGGTTATCCAATATGGACAATCATTTCTTCAGTGTCCACCTCTCCACCACCTGTTCTGGATAGTCCTGTTTGCAGCCAATGATGGAGCCGGCCTTATTCAACAGTTTGGTGAGTCGGTTGGTGTCTCCGGCTCCAATGCTGCTCTCCCAGCAGACTACAGAGAAGTCCAGAGCACTGGCCACAACAGACTGGTAGAACATCTCCAGCATCTTGCTGCACACATCGAAGGATCGAAGTTTCCTCAAGAAAAAGAGTCAACTCATCCCCTTCTTGTACACAGTGTTGATGTTGGCCTTCCAGTTCAGTCTGTTGTCGATGGAGACACCCAGGAACCTGTACTCCTCCATCATGTCCACATCCTCTCCCAGAACTCTCAGCGGTTGTGGAGCCGTCGTCTTCCTCCTGAAGTCCACCACCATCTCTCTGGTCTTGGCCACGTTCAGACGCAGGTGATTTCTGCCAGCCCATTCCCATTCCCCTTGGCAGATCAGACCTGCCAAGGGAGGGGGAAGGGCAGTGGCACTGTATGCATCCTTTTTATTTGCATACAGTAAGTCCAGAGTGTTATTGTTCCGTTAGGGGCAGTCAACATACTGGTGAAAAGTTGGCAGGGCTTCATCCAGGCTGGTGTGGTTAAAGTCACCAGTGATTGCCAAAAATCACAGAAGTCCAGACACAGTAGAGTGGATGGTGTCTACTGCTTCCTCTGCGTCAGCTGATTCAACTCAATGAATATGACAAATGTATGAATAATTAGTAGGCATGGACCACGATCCAGGGGGGGGGGCATCAGCAGCTCATGGTGGCAAATAATATGGATGCATCCCCACGGCTAACAGTTCAATGTTCGAGCTACAGAAACGTTCCTTCACACACACATGGTCGGGATTGCACCACCTCTCGTTCATACACAGCAATCCCGCCACCTCTCCTCTTACCGCTCTGTATAACGTCTCTGTCCGCCCGAACTGTTCTGAAGCCAGGCACCGACGCACTGTGATCCCCATGCAGCCATGTCTCCGTGAAACGCATGAGGCTGTAAGGAAGTCCCTCTCAGTTTTGACCAGCGTGCCAAGCTCGTCCGTCTTATTCGCCAAAGACCTTGCATTCCCCGTTACAATCGTCGGTACCAAGGGTTTGACATCCGTGTGTGCGTGTAGGTCAGTCAGACAGAAGCAGCAAGGCTCCCTGCATGTCTGACCTTTCCTCGGCTTCCCACAGGCATATGACACTGGGCTGACACTTACCACATACAGGCCGGACACTGTACTCTAACACCCCCCCAAACAATGTATACTTACCTGGCCTTTATAGACCGCCGTACCCTGACACACTTTCTCACAGACACACAGATAAAGAACTTGTCTTAGCATTGATTGGCAACACCTGCCTGACATTGAGGATATCTACTACTCCCACTGCCTCTCCAGTAATCATGTCCTCCTTTTCTGGCAGTAGATACAGAAATGTCTCCACAGGTTTAGGAGCAGCATCTTCCACAGGACCATCACTCAATTTGACTGATATCCATGAATTGATCTTGTTGTTATATTGCACTCTCAACAACTACAATTGTCATGTAACAAAGAAAATTGTAATACGTTGGCCTTATGCTATGGCTAACTAGAGTAACATAATGGACTTCTATTTCTGGTCAGCTGATTCAAGGATAATTATTATGCAACCATGGGATGCACCATGAAATGCAGTTGTATTCCATTTGCACCACATTAATAATACGACAAATAAAACAAAAACAGTAGTACATTCCAGTAGTGCATTTCTTGAATTTGCGTCATAAGGAATGAGGACAGCAGAAACAAAAATGATTCTCTTTTCAGATAATATGGCCGCCATCTTCAAATTAAACATGAAACATGAGAAAAACATTGTCCATCACCTTTGACTGTCTTTGAGCACCAACATCATGATGTAAACACATAGTCCACCTCCTCTCGTCCCACCAGAGTCCTGATCTCTGTCAAGCTGTTGGCATGTCAAGTGCAGCTTGATCCTGGACCACTATGGATCCAGGTCTTTGTGAAGATGTGGGCTCAACAGTCACCGACCTCCTGTTGCTGGCTTTTCCTGAAGTCTTATTTCATACATCTTATTTTCCTGAAACCAAAGTAATTGGGTAGTGGAGTAGCCTTAGGTCCTAGTTTGTTAGCTTAGCTTCCATCCGGGCTCTGGTCAGTTTGGTGCCCTTTAGTCTGGCTGGATGTAGATGGTGGGCGTGATCTGCGGCACTCAATCCCCACACAAGCAGTGATATAATAAAAAACGTTCCAAACGAAACCAGCCAATTCATCCAGGTTCATCAAACTAATCCCCAAAAGAAAAACAACTATGGATGTGTTTTGACATGGCTGTAGATCCACCAATGTCAGCAGTTCAAGGTCCAAAAAGTTTCCCTTTAAAAGCTTAACTGCCAAAATATCAAAAACGTCATCCCATTATTCTACTAATATGAAGTGAACGCAGCATATGGGTTTGGAGAGGAGAAAAGCAAAGAGAAGGGAGGAATGAGTAATGTCTGCCTGCACCATAACTTCTGAGCCACGCTGCCCCGTAAGAGCTTGGCACAGTCACATGGCATTAGCATCTCACGCCATAACTCCCTGTGCTTGGCTTATTATCACTGTGGTGAACGCACACAAATGCACACACGGCCGCGATTGCAAGGGGAAGCAAATACTTTTTAGCAATTTAGGTCATTTTTTGGTTGGATGGACATAGCCGAGCTGTGGGTGCAATATTGTGAGAAATGAGTGTGTTAGGAAACACGCCACTGGTGGGTGACGGGGCCTTAATGTTGATCATATAAAATCAAATCTGCAGACCCAATTCCAATAACCCTGGCAGTCCTAATGGATTAAAGTGATAGCTTACTATTAACTGCGGCTCAGGTTTTCTTTACAGCCTTCCTAAAACACACCACCTTTTTTTTCCAAAGCCAGAACGACCAAGGTTATTCAGCTCTTAAGAATAACAGGACAGGAAGGTTCGGTAGCTAAACCTGATTGTTCCAGAAAGAAGTTACTGCAATGTGTTTTCATATAACTTTGGAAGTAACCAGAGCGAGATGTCTGAGCTGTAATAGCACTTTCTGGAATGGCTGGATTTAATGTAGATGTCACCTGGATGAGGAGCTTTCCTTCAAACCAGACCAAGGGAAAACATCCCCTCTTTGGCCAATGGAGAAATTTAGGAGTACAAGACTTGAGGGAGGGATAACTCCGCTGTACAGATAAGCTGAGAGGGGCTCTATTTGCCTTCAGGGATATCCACAACTCTAGTGTACCTATCTGTGCCTATGCGTTCAGACAGCTGGTATAACTGAATGATATTTTGCCTGCAGGCCAAGCTAGATGTCAGGGCCCTATCTCTGTGGTGCAGGCTCTTTAGGAGTTTCAATCTTGTAGCTTTTAACTGGACGCTGTCATCCTGAGCTGTCAAGATGTGATCAACTGGTCTAATCTTTAGTCTCCCAGGGTGCCCTGTAACTGTATTTCTGAAATATAGTCAATGTGTTCTACTTTTGATGAAGTTGCAAAGCAATATGGTTTATTGTTTTTATGTATATGGTATTGAACAAATATGTTTAGAATTTTTTTCACATGAATCTTAAAGGGGCACTCCAATAGTTGTACCAAGTCTAATGTATCGCATATGGCTGTGGATGGGCTATGTCAAGTCTGAGAAAATAACCCTGATGATGTTATAGTGATGTCATTGGGTTTATTTTAGTTAGGGCTTGGAGACTACAGATACATAACATAAAGTCTGTCTTTTAAACTAAAGATGTGGACAACGAAGGACAATTTGACGGATATCTTTATTTCCCCTTAAATATTAGTCTGTTGTAAATATTGGGATGAGAAGGTAATCAATTTAACTCCTGACTACCCGAAGCTTAACCATCTCTTCCAGGTTCCGAGAACTATTTTTCGTGCATCCTTTCCGTCAAAGGATGTCAAAAAGTCTGGTTGAAAGGTCGGCCAAACTGACGTTGACAAATTAAATTAAATGATGTTCATTTTGTATAGCCCAAAATCTCAAATTACAGATTTACCTCCAGAGGCCTTTACAATCTGTACACATACGACATCCCTGACCTCACATCATATCAGGAAAAACTCCCGAAAAAAAAACAAAAACTGGCATGAGGCAGTGACACGGAGGCAGGAGGCCGGCCAGCCAGACAGGAGGCACAAAAAAGGAGGCCAGAGGCTGGATGCAGGAAGCAGGGGCAAGGAAGAAGGGGGGGAAACCCAGGACCGGCTTCAGACACAGCCAGGTCCAATGGACCCTATGAGACGAGAAGGGACAAAGACTCCTGGGAAGAAGTAGAGTTAGTAATGTGCAATGAAGAGAAGTAAATTCATCCATAAGGAGAGAGAGAAGAAGAGAGAGGGGCTCAGTGTATCCTAAAATTTCTCCCTGCAGCCTATATGCAGCATATCTAATTGCTGGACCAGGGAAAACCTGAACCAGCCCTAACTATTAGCACTATTAAAGAGGAAAGTATTAAGTCTACTCTTAAATGTGGTGACTGTCTGCCCCCCAGACTGAAAAATAAGTGCTTGATAACTTGAAGGCCCTGGCTCCCATCCTACTTTTTAGTACACTAGGAACCACAAGTAGCCCCACATTTAGTGAGTGCAGCTCTCTAGTGGGGTACTATGGTACTACAAGCTCCTTAAGACATAACGGTGCATCATCAATCAATGCTGTGTAGGTGAGGAGAAGAATTTTAAATGTGATTCTGGATTTCTGCATCGCTTTGAGACAAGATGTGCCTGATTTTTTAAATGTTATCTTAATGAAAGTCATTGAGATTTAAAGGTGTTAAAGGACAAGTGCCGATCAAAGATAATGCTGAGATTCTTTACAGTGGTGTTGATCTCTGAGGTGTTCTGAGCCAAGTAAAATAATTTCAGTTTTGTCTGAGTTTATTATCAGGAAGTTGCAGGTCATCCAACGTTTTATTTTTTTAAGGCATGCTTGAATTTTAGCAAGCCGGTTGGTCTCTTCTGGCTTGATCGATAGATATAATTGATATAATCTGCATAACAATGAAAGTTTATGGAGTGTTTCCTGATACTGTTTCCCAAAGGAAGCATAGATAAGGTAAGTAAAATTGGTCCAAGCACAGAACCTTGTGGAACTCCATGATTAGCGTTAGTGGTCATAGAGGCTTTATCGTTTACAAATACAAATTGAGATGAATAGGATTTAAACCAATTTAGTGTGGTAACTGAAATGCCAATCTACTGATCTAATCTTTGTAAAAGGATGTCATGATCAATGGTGTCGAACGCAGCATTAAGGTCTAACAAAACAAGTACAGAGATGAGTCCTTTATCTGATGGAATTGGAAGATCATTTGTAATTTTCACCAGTGCTGTCCCTGTGCTGTGGTGTTTTCTAAATCCTGACTGAAACTCCTTGAATAAACTATTATGCTCTAGAAAGTCACACAACTTATTTGCGACTACATTCTCAAGGATCTTAGAAAGGAAGAGAAGGTTAGAAATTGGTCTGTAATTAGCCAAGACCTCTGGATTAAGAGTGGGCTTTTTCAGGAGAGGTTTCATTACAGCTACTTTGAAGGAATGTGGTACATGGCCTGTTAGCAAAGACACATTAACAATATCCAGCAGAGAGGTGCCAATTAAAGGCAACACATCTTTAAGCGTGGGTTCTCTCCGGGCTCTCCGGCTTCCTCCCACAGTCCAAAGACATGCTGCAGGTTAATTGATCTCTAAATTGCCCATAGGTGTGAATGTGAGAGTGAATGGTTGTATGTCCCTACATGTGCCCTCGATGGACTGGCGGCCTGTCCAGGATGTCCCCTGCTTCGCCCTATGTCAGCTGGGATAGGCTCCAGCGCCCCCGCGACCCTAATGAGGATAAGCGGTATTGAAAATGGATGGATGGACATCTTTAAGCAGCCTCGTTGGGATGGGGTCCAAGAGACAGGTAGACGGTTTAGAAGTAGAAACCGTTGAAGACAATTGGTCAAGGTTGATGGGAGAAAAGCTATAGAAATATACACCAGGGCATACAGCCGTTTCCAAGGCCACTCCTCTTGAGGACACTGGCAGTGGTTGAGGGCAAGAGATCATCAATCTTGCCTCTAATAGTTAGAATCTTTACATTGAAGAAGTTCATGAAGTCATTAAAGCCTAGGTCTATAGGAATACACAACTCCACAGAGCGGTGATTCTCTGTCAGCCTGGCTACAGTGTTAAAGAGAAACCTGGCGTCACGACTCGGCCGTGACTCGTGCCCTTTTCTCCTCCACCCGACCTTGCCTCCCCGTGTCAGCGCTTGGTCCGGCCAAACCGAACTCTCACACCTGGGGTTGTTCTTATTTTTCTCTATTACTGATGAGTAATAGGCTGCTCTGGCATTGCAGAGGGCCTTCTTATATGTGTTAAGACTATCTCGCCAAACTAAGAGTGATTCTTCCAGATTGGTGGAACACCATATGCTTTCGTGATGTTTGCGGGTCTGAGTGTTATACCAGGGAGCAAACCTCTTTTGCCTCAACGTCTTCTTCAGAGGGGCTATCAAGTCTAGTGTCATTCTCAGTGAGCCTGCAGCACTATCGACAAGATAATCAATCTGGGATGGACTAAAGTTAGCACGGGAGTCCTCCGTCACATTAAGACGTGGTATTGAATCAAATGCAGAAGGAATCACTTCTTTAAATGTAGCCACAGCACTGTACTCCGGTAGTATAAACTCAAAAGTTATGAGGTAATGGTCTGACAGAAGAGGGTTCTGTGGGAAGACCACCAAATGCTCAATGTCAATGCAAGAACACGATCAAGGGTGTGGCCAAATCAGTGAGTGGGTTTCTGTACTCAATCGAGCCATTCGAGTCCAACAATGAGATAACTGCAGCGCTAAGGCAATCATCCACATGAATATTAAAATCTCCTACAATAAAAACCTTCAGTTTTAAGGACTAAACTTGTGTGACGACCCACCTCCCATGCCCTAGGTGTCACTGTCCAGTCTTATGTTACAGGTGTTGATTGGCGGGTCGTCAGACGGGATGAGCCACACCTGAGCCGGAGTGGCCTGGCCATAAGAAGGCCTTCGGCATTTGGCTCGCTCTGGCTGGGGGGGAAGGACATCCGGGGTGACGCTGCCCTCGACACCATTGCTGCCTGTTCTTTTGTTTTTGTGTTCTGATGTACCTTCACACACATGCACGGCACTACTGATGACTGATACCTCCACTGTTCATTGTTTTGGGCCGGTGTTTAAAATAAAATAGCTTGTTTGTCTCCCTATTTGTTGCTGCCTTTGAGCCGGGTCGCGACATATGGGGGCTTGTCCATTCTTTGTTGATCCAGTGGGACGTTACAGGTCAGTTGTAGCAGTTAAGGTTCTAGCGTGGTTGGCTGTGTGCCTTGTGATGACTGGGTTTTGCAAATCCAGTTGTGTGGGGGACATTTGAGTGGTAAGTTGTGGAGATAACGTGCCCTGTGTGAGTTAACTGCTATTTTTCAGTCCTTGTTAGGCTGAAGAGCGGATTCCCTTGGAGTTCGTTGGGGTTTTTGTAGTGTGGTGCCAAAAATGGTTGGAGCATTTGTCCCGGGGGCACATCAGAGGCTGTAGGTGGGTTGCCAGTATATGGTGGCTTTACCGAGCCTTCGGGCTTAAGTGCATAAATACCCACCAGAAGTAGCACCTGAAGACTAGGGGGTAGTTTAGCTAGTGTCTTGTTAGGCAGTTAGAGGGACGGGATTTCAGTGATGTTTGGCTGTTTATGGGACATTTGATCTGTGGCTGTCGGGTTAGAGAAGAAATTAAAACTTAGGTTGGGTGTTCAGGTGGGTGAGAAATAATCCTCTGGGTTGTTATGGCTAGTGTTGAGGACTTTGTGAGAGCTTCATCGGAGGAGTTCTTGGAACATTGTTCGAGGGATCAGTTGGTGAAAATTGCTGAGCATTATCAGATGGATGTGGGGGATAAGCGTTTGAAGGAGAACATGAGAAGCATCTTAAAAGTAAATCTAGTTGAAATGGGGATGTTCCACTCTAAACTGCATCCTGTTGGTTCTGTGTCAGACAAGTTTGGTGTTTCTGTCTCGAGTGGAGCTGGAGTGAGTGATGTTACAGAGTTAACTTTTGACGAGCGCACAGAGTTGTTGTTGCAAGTTGAAATTAAAAGGCTTGAACTAGAAGAGTGCAGGTGTGAGAGTGAGGGATGGTCATGGGCCTTCACAGGACTTTGATGTTGCTGTTAATCTGAGGTTGGTTCCTTTGTTTTGTCAGCAAGACCCAGATACTTTTTTCTTGCTTTTTGAGCGGGTAGCAGAGAGTAGAGGCTGGTTGGATGCTGAGCGTACGTTACTTTTACAGTGTACTCTTACAGGAAAGGCGCAGCAAGGGTATTCCACGCTCGATGTAGCCGGTAGCAGAATGTATGTGTCGGTCAAAGCTGCAGTGTTAAGAGCCTATGAGTTGGTGCCTGAGGCATATCGCCAGAGGTTTAGGTCTTGGGAGAAGTCTGGGGGGCAGACACATATGGAGTTTGCCAGGGAGTTAACCGCTCACTTCAGTCGTTGGTGTACTTCACTGGGGGTTCATTTGTTTGATGCTTTGTATGATTTGATAGTTTTGGAGCAGTTTAAATATTCCGTTCCTCGTCACATCGCTACATATCTAAGTGAACGGAAAGTCAAGACAGCGGCAAAGGCTGCCATTCTGGCAGATGAGTATGTGTTTACGTATTGTGCAGACTGCGAGGGCAATAGGCCTTGGGACGCTGCTCGGTACAGAGGACCCCCAGGGAAACAGTGGGAGGAAGGAGTTGGTCCTCATCAGGGTAGACTGGAAAGGACCGCACGTGGTCAGCTGCCAGTTGAGGCTAGTGACCAATGCCATTACTGTAAGGGCAGGGGACATTGGAAGGCTGAATGCCATGTTAGGACACGTTCAAAACAGTGGGATTGGTGGTGGTAATGTTAAACCTGCAGCACTGGCTGTTCCGGTCCGAAAAGTCAGTCATATCGTTCCTCCGTGTGTGCTTCCTGCCTGTGAACAGGTAGAACCGGGGCAGGATTGCAGCTTGGAAGAGTCTGGGTTCTCAGGTTTTGTGTCGACTGGCCACGTGTCCCTGCCTGGGAGTGAGATCAGGGTACCGGTAAATATACTGAGGGGCTTTTAATTAATTTATTGTGAGTTCTGTGCTGCCTTTTTCTCAGAAAACTAACACCGGGGAGTGCATTCTAATGCGGGGAATGGGTTTAAAAATACTGCCTGTCCCATTGCATAGGATGGGGTTTGACTGTGGTTTGGTTCAGGGCAAGGTGGCCATGGGTGTTCGTCCTGCATTGCCAATTAGAGGGGTGGATATCATTCTGGGAAACAACCTGGCTGGTAACCGTGTATGGGCTGACGGTCCGCCACCTCCTATAGTAACATCTTTTCCCTCGTTTCCAAAGGTACCTGATGAGAATGCGCGGTCGTTCCCTGGTGTTTTTACAGCTTGTGCAGTTACTCGGGCTATGTGCCGTGGAGAGGAAGAACCTGAGGTTGAGCAGACTATCGCAGATGAGAGGTTGGCTTTCTCTGTGTACACACCAAACTCTCTATTGTCTGTTTCCCGCAGCGACTTGGAAGATGAGCAGCGGGCTGACCCTGCGCTTAGGGAGCTGTTCTACCAAGTGCTATCGGGGGTCGACGGGAAAAGTGCTGCGAAGGGTTATCTTCTGCAAGATGATTTGTTGGTGAGGAAATGGATGCCGCACGGAGGGAACTTTGTGGGTAACCCTGTTTTTCAGGTTGTGGTTCCGTCCAAATTCCGGGAAGAGGTGCTGAGGACGTTGCATGATCAATCTGGGCATTTGGGGGTTCGAAAGACGTACTATTATGTCCTCAAGTATTTTTTTTGGCCTCGAATGAAGAGAGATTTGTCTTATTATATCAAAATGTGTCATACATGTCAGATGACAGGTAAGCCTAACCAGACCATCAAGCCGGCTCAACTTACTGTAAGGGCAGGGGAGTGGGCGAAGGGCAGGTGCGGCCAGTACAGGCAAAGGTGGCTGCAATTGAGCAGTATCCAGTGCCCACCACCAAGAAAGAGCTAATGTGATTCCTGGGGTTGGTGGGCTACTACCGTAGTTTCTGTCGGAACTTCTCTACGGTTGTGGTTTCACTGACGGATCTGTTGAAAGCTAGAGCCAAGTACATCCGGTCAGATTCATGTCAGCAAGCTTTTGAAAATGTTAAGGCTGTCCTGTGTTCACCTCCCGTCCTTGTGGCTCCTTGCATGGATCGCTCGTTTGAGTTGCAGGTGGATGCAAGTGATGTAGGTATAGGGGCTGTGCTGTTCCAGTATGATGAAAATGGTGTGGAACGTCCGGTGAGTTTTTTCTCAAAGAAATTTAACTCCTACCAATTAAATTATTCGGTCATAGAAAAAGAGTCTCTAGCCCTTGTATGGGCATTGCAACATTTGTAAGTGACTCTGGTGCTCCTCTGGTGGCCTACACGGATCACAATCCGAGAACGTTTCTCCAGTCCTTGTCTTGCCCTATCCGTCGGTTGATTTGTTGGTTCTTGTTCCTGCAGTCGTACTGTTTAGACATTCGCCACATTAAAGGCTCTCAAAATATTGTGGCTGATACTTTGTCAAGAGCTCCCTGCTCTTGAAATGTGACTACCCACCTCCCATGCCCTAGGTGTCACTGTCCAGTCTTATGTTACAGGTGCTGATTGGCGGGTCATCAGACGGGATGAGCCACACCTGAGCCGGAGTGGCCTGGCCATAAGAAGGACCTCTGCATTTGGCTCGCTCTTGCTGGGGGAAGGACATCCGGGGTGACACTGATCTCAACACCATTGCTGCCTGTTCTTTTGTTTTTGTATTCTGATGCACCTTCACACACCCATACATGCACGGCACTACTGATGACCGATACCTCCACTTTTCATTGTGGTGGGCCAGTGTTTAAAATAAAATAGCTTTTGTTAGCAGGCCGCTCGTTTGTCTCCCTATTTGTTGCTGCTGCCTTTGAGCTGGGTCGTGACACTTGATAGAAACTCTGAAAATTCAGATAGAAATTCTGAATATGGAACTGGTGGCCGCTACAGTATAACAAATAGAATTGGCTGTAATGTTTTACAGGTTGGATGTGAACAAGGCATTCAAATGAGTTGTAGTTTTAGGATTTATTAATAGGCTTGAGTCAAAGATGGCTGCTACTCCACCTCCTCGGCCAGTGCATCGAGCAATGTGAGTATTTATATGACTTGGAGGAGTTGATTCATTTAGGCTGACATATTCTTCATGGCTTAGCCAGGTTTCAGTAAGACACAATAAATCAATGTGATTGTCTGATATTAAATAATTTACTAATACAGCTTTAGATGACCGATCTAATATTTAGGAGTCCGCATTTGATTATCCTGTTTTGTTGCACTAGTGTTGTTAACCTTTATGAGGTTATTTTCCGATTACTTTTGATTTAATTAATTGAAGTGGCCGTGGGACAGAAAATGGAGCAACTGTTTAATGTGAGGGCTTTACGCAGCTGGAAATTCATTCATCTTTGTTCTGACTTTGTTTAGTTTAGTCAGTGAGGATTAATGCTACATTACCACAAATGCAACATCATTGTCATAGCAGCATGCAGGCGTTGGTTAAAAGTTATCAACTGCTGTGCACCAATCCGTATTGAGCATAATTAGAATGAACCACTGCTGGTTCCTCTGCTCAAATTGCCAGGTCACTGTCAATCAAATCTCATCCAACCACACCCATACAATCCAGATGAAGCAGATTATCTGAGTTGCTGAACTCTTAATATACAGTACAATAACAAAGGCTGTTGCTGTCCAATTTCTACTTTGATGCTTCTTTTGTCATGAATAACTGATGGTAATGACAATATTACAAGTTGGACCTTTCCACAACACCTTCAACAAGTATGAATCTGAATGGATTAGATTGACATTAAATATGCGTCTTGTTGAGAATTTGTATAAATGTTTAGTTCAACATGGAACTCAAGCAAAACATGTACTATGTAATATGCTTGTTTGGAACCAGCAAATGCAATAATGGATACTTTTGGGATGCTTAGCATTAATAGCACTAATGTGTTCCCCAGCACTTTGCCCAATACAAAATAGAAGAAGCAATAGATATATGGATAAATAAGTGGATAAATAGGTGCAGCAGTGTATTTGTCAGTGCTTGAGCATCCTTTATGATATCATATCCCAGAAATCCACCCTCATCACCCTGCAACTGCACCTGAACTCGTACTGCTGCTTTGCTTCTGATCCTTTTAGTGCTGTAATCCGCTTCAGCAAACAACCTCTCACTGTTCCCTTACCGTAAGCTGTTTTCCTCTGATGGGTTGATAACGCCTGTAAATTGGAAACTAATCCTAAAAGGTTTTTATTTTTCCGCTATGTTCTCGTTGCTCTTCCTACCTTATACCCTTGCCTCTCTATTTCCCTCCAGACTTTGTCCACAGGTAAGAAGGCAGAAAGCTCTTCTTCACACCTGTCTTCAGAAACACTTCTATATTACAAATCTACTAGACACCACACACCAACGCTTTGGTTCACAATCAGAAAGGATGGATGTGACAGACCTCTCTGAGTCATACATTGTATATATTTAGGATGATCCTAACCACACATTGATTGATTGCTGTATTCATTGTTCAGTCCAATGTGTACTTTTTTTTCCCAAACCCTTCTAAAGTCAGTGATTGATTCAGCAGAAGAGCAGCAACTCCTTTTCTGAAAAGTAAAATTACTGATTTTGTCAATGGAGTGTAGTGACTTTGAAGAGAAGCAATAAATATACATGGTGAAAATATTCAAAATATAGCGTACACACTAAAACAGATATTGATTTTTTTGTTAGTGTTGCTGCTGTTCCAGTGTACTCAGTTCATGCTAGCATTCACATAAGTCATAACTTTTTTAATTACGACTGAGTGGTTGCTTCCATTTGAAAAAGCTGTGAAACAAACTCAGATGGATCCGACCTTTATTGCAACCTATATTAGTTTTCCTCACAAGGATCTCTTGTAGTTGTGTGAATGATGACCTTTGTCATGAGGCAGAAGTAGCATGTTGAAACCTCTCAGAGAAGAGGTGGAGGGTTCGCTGTAAAGAATCAAACTCACAGAGGACTGAGGTTGGAATCCTGACAGCCAATGTTAGTTTTGTTGTTACGATATGTTATTTGGGAATACTCAGCATTTCAGAGGTCATGCTTGTTTGTAATAATTAGATTCCTCAAGCTATAATGCTAAATTCCATTTCAAGCATCACATTTTTCTGACGTGACAAGACACAAAAGTGAAAATGCTTGCTGACCGGTTTCTCTATCCCTTCCCTCTGTTGGTCTTTCCTTTTTTTTGCTTCTGGAGACATTTTTACGCGCGCAGGTGCATTCTCACACATACACACACCAATGGATTTACACACAGCCGGGAAGTGCACACTCACAGACAGACACACACAGGAGCGCAGAGTCATTGGTTCTGTCTCAGCTCATGAAGTGGTTAGTGAGGTGTCCCATGTGTCGGACACATGGGTCATTACCCATCCGCTGGATCACCCCAAATCGCTGGGCACATTCTTCTGCCGACATGATTGTTTTAATGAATGGCAATAATATACAGACTGCTGGGTGGCTGCGCTGCATGCACGTATTTATCTTCCGTCTGCTTGTTTCTTTCTCTCAGCCTTTATTTTCCTTCTCGTCCGTGTGTGTGTGTTTGGCCGGGTCGCCCATACCGCATCTCCAACTCAGCTGAGGGGGCCTTTAGGTTTATTGATTCACAGATGTAATGGTACATGCAAGCATATAATTAACAACTGAAACATGTTTTAGTGTCGTGATCCATTTATGAATACTTTTTAGTTGTGTTTGCATGTATATATACACGTTACAGTTTAAGGAGAGGAGGAGCCGTCTGTCATTACCGAGTTATGTACTGCACATTATCATTGATGATGCCTCTATATTTACCCTGGTTTGGTGTGTGTTACGTCCCCTTCTCGGTCTAGGGGATACGTGGGGGGGATGAACACATGGCAGTCAAAGAATAAGTGAAAAGAAGTCAAAAGTAGGAGTAACAGTTTCAAACAACATTTATTATGACTCGGTTTAACAAACAACCCAAAAGTTCTATTAAGTGGGAGAGGTTGGGACAGTTGTGGTTGTGCCAAACAAAATAAATCAAGACAACAAAACTAGGCCTGGCTAACTACCTCTAGGAAACAAACAAAATGGTTTCACCTGCTTATCTAACAAAGGTCCATCAAAACAATACAGAGGCAGCACCAACCAATAGTCTAATGCTTTAGACCCAAAGTACTATGTGAGTGCACAAATGTACAGGGTACTCCAAACTTACCTACTGTGCTCAACCTCCCACCACAAACCTGCACCTCTAGAAGTGTCAGTGGGTACATCAAAACAAAAGACACTCCTGAACTCTTCTTCTTCTTCTTTTTGGGGTTTTATGGCGGATGGCATCCAACAAAAGGTGCATTACCGCCACCTACTGTACTGGGGTATGGACCAGAGTTCTCTATCCCTCCCAAATTAAAATTAAATTCCATCCATCCATCCATTTTCAATACCGCTTATCCTCATTAGGGTCGCGGGGGCGCTGGAGCCTATCCCAGCTGACATAGGGCGAAGGCAGGGGACACCCTGGACAGGCCGCCAGTCCATCGAGGGCACATGTAGGGACATACAACCATTCACTCTCACATTCACACCTAAAATTAAATTAAATTAATGAAAACAAAAAAAAAAAATATATATATACTATATATATATATATATATATATATATATATATATATATATGTACATTAACACCTAACCTATATCCTTCCTCTCAACCCAGTTTCCTTCAGATATTGCAACACCTTTCCTTTAATTGTATTTCCTCTACTTCCAGCTTCCTCTTCAGCCTGTCTCTCTCCACTATGAACTTCTGGCAATGGCAAATGATATGCTCTACTGTTTCCGGCATATTGCAGTGTGCACATAATCCTGTTGGGTGTTTATTTATTAATTGCATGGTTTTATTCAGCCTTGTGTGTCCAATCCTCAGTCGGGTTAATATATTTTCTTCTGCAGTGTTTCCTCTGGTTATCCTCCCTTTGCCAACTTCCTTCTGAATAGCATAGAGATGTCTCCCTGTGCCTCCTACCTCCCAACGGTGCTGCCATTCCTGTATAATGTTTCTTTTGATTATTGATTTAGTTTCTGTTTTGCTAAATAGAATGTCTGTCTTGCTATCACAATCCAATGCTTCCTTCGCTAACGTGTCTGCCGCTTCATTTCCTTTTACCCCTCTATGTGCTGGCACCCACATGAACGATACCAGAATGCCCAAATGATTAAGTCGGAACAGTGTTTCGTACATTTCATTGACTAAATCCTGCCTGCTATTTGATGTAAATGATTGTATTGATAATAATACAGAACTGGAATCTGAACAAATGATGACTTTCCTGACCTGAACCTCCTCCACCCACTGCAGTGCTGTTAAAATGGCCAATGCCTCAACTGTATACACCGTCTGATGATCTTCGTTTGACTTCGTACTGAAAGGATGGAATGGTGACAGCAAATCCAGTTCTACCTGTATTAGGATCTTTAGATCCATCTGTGTATACTGGTGTAAATGATTTATATGTTGTATGTAGTGTAACGGTAATGACAGTTGCTTGGGGTGCCAGTTAGGTCGGTGCCTAACAATGTTTCTTCAGGGTTGGAGTCGTTATTTGTCCTTTAAAGTCAACCGCACACAGGGCTCAAGTATAGAGGATAATAATCACACATATTGAACCCTCCAAGGTACATTTCCCAAAAGCAAAATATTTAGCATTGGCCACCAAACAATTACACACCACAACAGAGTTCGCTCAAAATGCATCCATTTGTATTTAACAGATTAGGGACACGCACAACAATACACATTGTGAAATAACACACAATTCCATCCAAAGTCCATTCCAGAATTTCCCTTTTACTCAATCCCAAATCATAGTCTGTCTGCGGCAGTTCAGTTCAGTCCAATTCCCAAACGGTGAAACACAATATCCTGAAACCAAAGCAAAAGGTTCTCTCACGGCGTTTCCCAGAGTGTCGGTCAGTCAGGTGAGTCCGGTCCCGGTAATCCAGTCCGTGTTTTCATTAAAGAAGCGTCTCCTTCGGCGATGTCCGAATATGCTTCGGATGTCTTGGCGACACTCGGATCTCCCGGTAGCGCACACTTTACAATCCTCGAAAACAAGCTGACGGACGTAAAACCTCACTCCGCTCGTAAGCTCCATACACCACTGCTCTTTCCCCTCCTTTTTGCTCCGCCCCGCATTTCCGCTTTTGTCACTCTTTTCGGACAGGTGCACAGCTGGGGGGGGGGGGGGGGGGGGTGTCGGGAGTTAACAGGATAGGTCATGAGGTAGAGATTACAGATCGCTACAGTAGCCTATCCTCCACCACTCCTGCAATATTACCAATATTAAGTCCTTGGATTTTTTTCAAAATAAGAAAATAATTATCAACTGATACTGAGGGAAATAACCAAGGTGGTGTTGCCGATAGCGGTACTGCAGAAGTGAAGGTTATTTGAGTCAATGCCATATCCCTTGCCAGTTTTCCACTGCTCCACGCAAAACAGTCCTGTTTGGCCCTTTCACTTTCCCAACATGGCAGGAGTACCTTTGTGGTTGGATGCTTGTCTCCAGGATGTCCTTGCAGATTGACCTAATAGCTCAACTTTAATTGCTTACGCCTCAACTGCAGCGGCATCTCACCCACCTCCACCTGAAGAGCAGACACAGGACTTGTTCTTAAAGCCCCACAACAGAGTCTCAGAGCTTGAGAATGCACCACTTCCAGCTTTCTAAGCATCGTTTTTGCCGCTGATCCAAATACCACGCAGCCATAATCATACACTGATCTCATCAGAGCGACATAAATATTTTTCATTGCCGACCTGCTGGCTCCCCATTCAGACCCTGTAACCTCATCAGGTCAATATTTTTACATTTCATAACTATCCTCTGAATATGCTCCTTCCATGTCAACTTATCATCGAACCACACACGTAGAAACCGAAACACTTTCACTTGTTCAATCATTTGCCCATACATATTTATCCGAGTTTACACTCCTCTCGTTCTAGTAAAGCAGATTGTTTTAGTTTTCCCCACCGAAAACTTGAATCCACAGCCTCTTGTAACTTAACTTTAATATGGTCTATGTTCTTCCCCCTCTTCCACAATGCTCCATCATCAGCAAATAGAGATCGACCAATATCCCCCTGAACTTGAAGGAACACATCATTTATCATGATTGAGAACACAATGTAAAATGTAATAAGTTGACTTTAAAAACGTGAGGAAACTTGCCTCAACATTTCTAAGTAAAGTAGCTCAATAATTTTAAGTTCTTAAAACTGAAAAAAACTGAGTTTAGGAAACTCATGTAATTGCAGTAAACATTAGTATAGTTAACTCAGAAATTACTGGTAGGAGGCCCCGGGGAAGACCGAGGACACGCTGGAGGGATTATATCTCCCGGCTGGCCTTGGAACGCCTCGGGATCCCCCAGAATGAGCTGGAAAGTGTTGCGGGTGAGAGGGAGGCCTGGGTCGGCCTGCTGAACCTGCTGCCACCGCGACCCGACCCCGGATAAGAGGTGATAATGGATGGAACTCAAAATTATTAATTAGGTTAACTTTCAAATGTAAATTCAGACAACTTAAAGATATGAGTGAAGTTAACTTAAAATCTTTAATTATGTTGACAATAAATAGTCAGTTCAGATAACTTAAAGATCCAAGTTATATTAAGTAAGCAGTACTAATAAGAAAGAGTTATCTTTACTAGTCCAAGCGTCCACATTACTAGGAAATAATCAGGAAACCGATTGCCTTAAAATTCTCAAGTAAACTGAACTACTATAAGCTGTTGAAACAAAGATAGAGAACAGTTATAATGGAAGACAATGTTTATTTATAAGAAAAACAAATGTATTTTTGAGTTTTTGTCCTCACATTTTAAGATCAAACAACATGCTTAAAATGCTTGACGTGTTGCCAGATTAAGTTTTGGAACACAGACTATGATAAACACAGTTTTGGCATTTGCAAAATTCCACTACAGAAAACCCGGCATGTCACATACCATGCACAGAAGCAATAGATGTCATGTGTACAGATAAACAGCGTTACAGTGAATTCAATGAATATGACAGAATGTATGAACGGACCTCCACAATCCATATTGTAATAAGTCCAAAGAGTAGGCACATGGCATGTGGAAGACTGTCATGGTCACCCATCACTACTGTTCCGTCCTAAACGATGGCAGTAGCTGTAGACTCCAGGTGCAGCGAGTGAGGAGAGGCCACAGTGTCTTCAGCATTCACTGTCAGGATCCCCATGGAGGTGTGGGACGTGTCCAGAAGGTCACCGGAGTCCTAACAACAATATTAGCATAAAAAACACAATTACATATCAAATGTCACTTAGCATTTCTATGGTAGAACACACAATGGTTATATTTGTGCCTCACAGCAAAACAGGGCTCCACAAAATCAACCAATCAAAGCATTGAAGAGACACAGACACTAAGACAAAGCTAAATTCTGATATTATTAGATAATCAAGTAAAAGATGCTCCTCCATAGTGAGAGCTTTGATTCATTCATTCATCATATGATTCACTGAATGGTTGCAAAAGCTAATAAAGAATATGGATTATCACAAGGACTGGGGTATTTACATACAAGGATGATATTTGAATGGAACAATAATAATAGCATAAATGTAAATACAACATAATGTAGAAGAGCCTGAGAACAACAGGTTGATGCAGTGGCATCAAACACTAAGTGAAATAGAAATGACAGCTCGTTAGCCCTGATCAGGACCCTTTGGTGTGTTTCCGTAAGGTCAAGTCGCAGCTTCACGCCATCCAAAACTCAAATACAGGAGGCTGATCAGGTTTGCGGCCTACCGTTTTCAGCTGTCACACCTGCATCATATTGGCACTCTACTCCTGAACCTCCTGTTGCAGTAGAGCGAGCATGTTGCCCAAAAGCATAAGCAACAAACAAATGGTGATGATGTTAAGGGAAATCCTGGTTGTTTTGTAACAGGAGATATTAGTAGAACCCCTCTACTATCATGCAGACATGTGAAGGTGTACAGATACCCGTTTGAGTGTGATATGAGTTTTTTATTTTATTCTTGAAGGCATTTGGGTTTTGAATGGGGCGACTTGAGAGCTGCAACTGGACCCGACTGGAAAGACATGAGGTACCACCAAAAAGGGCCCCAATCAGGGATAAGTGAATCAAGAGAGATAGATTGGGCAGTTAAATAATGTTGAGTAAAGTCTACTTACAAAGCCTGTCTTGAAGAAGTGTGCGTTCTCATCTCCAAGGATGACAGGAAGGCCACGGAGGACTGCTGTTCGCTTCCCAGTCACATCTGTACTGTAAATATCTCAAACACACACTTCCTAAGTGTTAAAGGACAATCAATTGACAGCTCTGCATGCAATGGCACTACTTTAGTAACCACATAAAGAAAAATTACTTTGCTTGAGAAACTTTCCCCTGGTGTGACTTGTGCAGATATTAAGTTTCTGGCTGACACTTCCCTCCTTGGACTTGGACATCTCCAGGAATCGAGGAGGAGTGCATTTGTCGAGTTCTTTGA